>NC_059534.1:11840000-11992500 GCF_905147795.1 Pieris rapae
ACATTACGATGGACAAAACTAAACTACATGAACAATTTAGTTCTTAAACTTGTAACATTGAAAAGTATATGGAAGCATCAGTTACTTACAGTAGAGAAATAAGTATAAAACTAACGCCTAAGTAAATAATGACTTATATTAAATAATAATAATATAATTGTTTAACGCTAATTCTAAATACAATTAAATTGTTTTATATTTTTATTGCAGTACAGTAAAGTTAATAATAATCCTACATAATATAAAAAAAGGATATAACATACTGTGGGATATCTCAAATTGGTTACTAGTCATGATTGTAAATCATCAATCTTATTTCTTTTCAGCTAAGAAAACCAGAAGCAGTGATAGTGAGCATGCAGCAATGCAGTTTTCTATGTATGTGCAACAATCTACTAGCACGTTTAAGTCCCAAACGAGCATGGAAGGATATTTGCCTATTTAAAAAACAATCAAAAACCAATGCCCGGTAGATATAAATAATATTGAGATTCTAAGTCGCACTCAAAGTTCAATATTACAATTTTGCGCAACCACTCCTTTGTTTGTCAGGAAATGGAACAGCTATGACGCCAACGTGTTTTTAGAAGTGAGCATCTTATCCAACTTTATGTAAATAGGTCGCAAGTTATGCTGAACTATTGTTGCAAATTCAATTTACACGCACCAATCTTCTCAAAAGGAATCGGACCATTCTAGAACAGTTTGTTCAGGAAATTTAACATCTTATGATTTCAGTCATAACTGTGATTTAATTAATATATTTATTGCAAACATGAACAAACTGCAGGACTAAAACTGTTTATAGAGGGGACATTCAAAGTATATTGTATATTCTAAGCCCAACTAAGTATAAATTCATAACAAATATGTATGTGATCTCACATTAAATGCATAGGAAATTAAACCAAGTACGCAGTCACGTACATATTAACCTGCAGCGCGTGCTTCATAAAGGGTGATGCACAAAGCCTCTGCAATAAATCACAAATAAAGGGTGCACATCTCAAGAGAAAGCCGCGGAAGAAAGTTCGCACAAAGGCACACGGCCGGCTTGTATGGACACGCGTTTGCTCCTACACTACTATACCGTAAACGTTTACACCTGGCTACCACCCCTTTCATTACACATACACGTCCAGCTAGTCGGGATTTCTGTTTTCTCAAACCCAGGGCCTTTGTCCGTATCTCACCTTAAGTCCCGCCTAGGAGCCTGTGCATTTACGCTACTACATATTAAAATAACAACAATATTAAAATAATAGATTTATTAATTTGACAATTGTAGTGGTCCCAGAGCTGGTTCTTTCCTCTCTCAACGAATAAGGAAGGAGGAAATGCTGCCAGCGTTTAAGGTACACCAACCATAGGGAGGAGCAAATTGTTTAAATTTCTTGTAATTTTTTTTATTAATTTTTGTTATTACTATGTAGGTTATGAAAAAAAATTGTAAGTACTGTCTACTAATAACTTAATTGACAATGGCGATTTTTGTTATCCTTGTAAAATGTTGTATAAGTATGTAACATAATATATTTTCCCCTATTGCCAGTTACTAGATGTCTCCATTACAATAAAAGCACGCTTTATGTAGCAATAGGAACTAAATACCATATCCACGTATGATACATGCTAAGGCAATTTTTTTTTAATAAATGAATCGTTTCCATAGATTCATGATTTCATGTATGAAATTAATTATTATGGGAAATTGTTAAAATGATATTTCTAGACTAAACAGTGTGAACACGAGCCATCAAGGCGAAACAAAGCAACTTCGAATCAGTTTACTAGAGTACTACTTCCTCAGTCACTAATGAACACTTGTAGCTTTAACATGGGTGTAGCTTTAACATGGGTGTAGCTTTAACATGGGTGTAGCATTAAACATTTTTTTTATAAAACAGGTGGCAAATGGGCAGGAGGCTCATCTGATGTTAAGCCCGTGGACAGTCTCAATGCCAGAGGGTTCGCGAGTGCGTTGCCGGCCTTTTAAGAATTGGTACCCTCTTTTCTCGAAGGACCCTAAGTCGGATTGGTTCGGAAAAACTTCAGTGGAAAAAAACTGCCTTGAAAAACTTTTTAGTTGTGGAACCGCAGACATACATACATCTATATTATTATCAATTTAAAATTGTATACAAAATTTGTCTGAAACCTAGCCTAAAATACCTTTCAACACAAACATATTTCCATAAAACTCATGGTTCAGGTACTCGTATACAAGTCAACAGAACTTATTATCTATTTTCGGGGTTAATTTCTACTGGATTTAGTTTAGTTTTTGACCATAAAAATTGCTATAGTGAAAAAAGTATAAATATGTGAGATCCAGTACTGAAGAAAGCACACGGCTGCGGCTAACCCCGCTTTAACGTCTACTACTGGTCTATGCAACATGAACCGACAAATTTAATTATCTAGTAACATCGCCAACGACCCTTAAATTGAATGATATTTGCAGACTGCAAATGGGTGCTAGCAAAGTAATTCTAGATCCTGCCAACTTCCAACTCTCAGCTATTAGTTACAAAATTACATTCAGATCTAGAAATTTTGCTTGCGAGGTAACCTCAAATCAGAAAATAGCCTTATTTCCAGACTATTTTTTTCTAAGCTCTGGATAATCGAGGGCGATGGTATGAAAACATACTTTTTAAGATAAAACGATTTGTCAGTTGACGCAACATATTATCAGCCATTAACGTCCAAACCGAATAAATTATCTCAATCCATTTTTGACCAACTAAGATACACATCTCATACAAATATTGAGAAAAGTGTGCCAATAATGGATTGTAATATGTAGCCATCTGTCGATACAAGATACAAGCTATCCATGGTAGGTTGGATCAGTGTATGCGGATAGACTTTTATGAAAATGACAGTTCAACTGTGCCAATATCCTATCCTAAGATTTTAACTTACACCAGTTATTAAAAGGCTATTTGATATGGTTTTAACATAGATAAGTATATTTTAATATTATTTGTACGATTTTATTTACTTTATTTGGTTTATCAAATATTAAATAAGAGCGAAGAGATTGCATTCTATCCCTCGCCAAAAATGGATTGTCTTCGTAGGGTCTGGTTATTGGGATGCATTGTAGGTATTTCATTTACATTTACATTCAATGGCCGTCAAACCAAGCCTAAATGGTAGAAAAAAAACAAACCATAATATCGTTATCAAATTAGCTAAGCAGTAGGTAGTTATATATTTAAAAAATCAATATTGGTAGTCATTGCAAGGGTTTACCACATGTATTTATTCTAAGAACGTGATGGAACGGATGTAGGTATCTATTACTATCGGTTCGTCTAAAATACTAATGTTAGCTTGGTACCTACTACTGTTAGTAAACTCTATTTTAGCTTCTAAAGTCTATTTTAGCTTCTTTCATTACCTTTACTTATTTTTATAATGTTATGTCATCATTTGGGTTATTGAACATAAAGTTCCATGTTAAATTATTTGTTTCTTCATATATTTAATAGATATAACTGAACTTAAAAAAGCAAACCACATCGGGGAGCCATCTTTAGTATGGTAGATAAGGATTAAAAAATTCACCAATGCAACCACCCCTATATTTTGACTTCAGAACGTAGAGCCATCAAATTGTGCATTTTATGACGTAAAAGATACATTAAAGAAAATTTATTGAACTGCCAGTACAACTCGCAGAACTTACATGCGAGCGAAGCCAGGGAAATAGGATCAAGACATTACAGAAATTTACGTGACTCATCAACAATTTATACAACAAACGTTTCTTACCCACAGACGCCTCGGTGCACCTATACACACTATTATACGCATATTTCCGCAACATAACTAATATCTAGGATTTATATATTCTTACACCGACTATTAAAATTCTGTCAAGGTATACTAGGCCCATTTCAAAGGCAAACCGATACGATAACGTTACGCTTGCACTGCGATAGCGTCCCTATGACGTAATTTTTCCGTTTCGTGAGGATACGCGATCGGAATTTAGGACTTACCTGTCCTCATAAGTAGGGGACACTTCTCCAGAATCTCTTTGGGACGTCTCGCCATCCATGTTTGCTGGTTAGGGTCACTCGTAGATTAATGACCGCAAAAAGCGCGCGCCGACCGTGTACGGGGAGCGGCTAGATGGATAAGACACAAGCACTCCTTCCGAGAGCGATCACTAGGACTGACTGTCGGTCGGAGTTCTACTTTCCGGGCTCTCGAGTGCCGAGCGGTACTGAGGTGAGGTGGGGAGGGTAGAGGCGTGGGAACGCGGCCCCCGCCCGCGTCGCTTGGCAACCGCCGCACGTGGCCTACGCCTCCCCCGCACCTCACTGCCGCCATACTACGACTCCACAATTCTCATATAGCCGCTACATTTTGCTGGGGACGCACAAAAAATTTCCTGATGTCTCCAAAATGTACTTCAGCAGCAATCAGCAGCCGGTTATGTTCAAAACTCGCCTCGATCTATTGGTTAGAGATTGTCAATCTGGGACAGACAAGAAGTTTATTATTGATAAGAGCTAGATATCATTGTATATCTATGTACGTTGAACATACGTTAATGATTGTAACTAGCTAATATTGATCAATAAAAAATTAGACGTAAATTTTTCATTTGCATAAATGTTATTGATTAAGTTAACACAGGGTTTTGGTATTAAGGAAAATTAAACCTAGCCATAAACTTTAGTACTTTAATAAAATACCAATTGCTATTAATATAACAATGAGTATTCGTTCAGACAGGATTACATTAACTAGCAAAAATTTAATAAGAATGCTAAATAAAATATATAGAAGTAAACACCAGCAATCACAGAAATCAATATAATGGCAATTTCAGATACAATTCAAGTTGTGTACTTAGTACAAGTGTACTTAGTACACAACTTTCACAATATTGCTTAGGTGACATAGCAAAACAGACAGGTCACAAAGGAGATATTTTACGAATCCCCTTGCTATAAAGGTCGCAAGATTTTCTAGGTAATCTGGGATAATATGTGCATGAAAAGGCATGCGGAATATTCGGTCGAAGAGATCTACTTTTAGGAATCTTGCTGTTGGCTAGTAAGGCCTTTAGAGCTCCACATGGGCTGTTCGGCGAGCTCTGGAGGAGAGACTAATTATGTCTAGGAGATCCTAAGCAACAGCTTACTTTTGTTGACAAGTTCGTATATCCACTAGAATGTTTGGTAGGTGATTAAACATTTACTTGTAATCACAAAACTTGCGTCGATTATTTAATTTTAGCGTACATCACTTATCCTTTAATAAGATAATATATTATTTATGTTAATAGAATTATGTTATGTAGAAGCTACGGCTACATTAACTGCGACCGAGTCATGGACACAATTGATTAGTTTCATGTTTTAAAGCATGCGATCTTTTGTGCTTTGTATTTTTTAGTAAGCAAAGACAAAACATAGGATGATAGGATATTCAATTTAAATCTTTAACTATTCTTTAACACAAACCTGCAATAAAGCTACCCAAAAACGCACGAGACGCACGCGCGAATGCGAATAAAGAAATATTATTAAAATAATTATTTTTGGGACTAAAGTTCCACCCCCTCTATTTGGTGACAATACTTGATGAAATTCAGTTAATTCGATCACGCTAGGTTTCACTGTTAAGACGGGCTGGACGTCTTAACAGTGAAACCTAGCTGGATTTTTTTTCCGAACTTCCCAGGCTTAAGTCCGGGAGATAAGTTTTTCTATTTAGAAAAAAGACAATAGTCCGCCCAAACACCCCCCACCACCCCTCGAAATAAGTATATTATCTTGTGAGACAGATCTTTATTTTCTTTGATTTTTAAGTCTCCTTCCAAAAATAGCCCCATTTCCAAAAGGTATGATTTAATTATGTGGCATTTAGCTAGTGGCACACAGTCTTCCATTTGCTACTCCATAATTGAAAACAGGGGCCTACAAACCGCTCTTGGTTCTGGCCCTCACATTTTAGTATCTGTGCTTATAATTCTCTTATTCTCGCTGCCTATTCTTGTCTTCCTTCTATGGCTCAATTATTTTAAAAAATTGGTTACTTTCAATATTGGTACAGCATCAAGTATACAAGAGTTATTGCCGCACCAATAAGACTTAGGGGCCTTTAAGAAAAGAGAGCCCATTCCCTAGCTGGTCAGCAACACACACAAAGGTGACCAAATTCATTAGCACTTCATTATAAAACATTTTGGTTACTACTGTATATACATATAATATATTCGTTTTTTTACACCATATGCATTTACGGACAAATTTAAGGAATATCTTTAGAGAAATTATAGTTGTTATATCTGCAGTAATATATTATATGAAACCACACTTATCCTTAATTTATACATAAAATAAACACTAATGCTGGGCGGGCGGAAGTCGCCCAAAAATCACGCACGCGAGCGTATAAACATCGAATTGGCAGCCGTCGGAGATAATCCAAGATCATTCATAAAGAAACGCTTTTAGCTCGCGACAAGATCAATTAACACTAAATAATAGAAGAATAGAGGAGTCCTATTTACTAACAGAATATTTGTTTTTGCTATTTACTATTACGCCGCAAACGCATACAAAAATCCCATCTAAAATATAAACTTGACAGTATTGAAGAACCAACACTTAACATATAAAACACTTCTATGGAATCCTACGTATTATAAATTGCTAACAACGCCGCATCTTTGTCGATAAATACCTGTGCATACATTCAGCATACATATTACAAATATTGATTACATTTCAATATGGTCGATTTTGGTGTCGTAAAGTGTCGAATAAAACTAAGAATTGTTGACGTAATTTAAAAACATGGCCATAAGTTTCGTCTTTCCATGTAACAAATTCCTTTTTAAAAATAAAAATAAAATAAAAAAAAATTTTTAAGTGTTAAATACTTCATACACAATGTTAGTATAAATAACCCAATACAATGAGCACAGGCGATGAGAAACTGATCGTAGTTGGTAATACAGAAGGCAAAGATCACGTAACCAACCAGATGGACTGATCTAGTGACACAAAACTATACGCTGTTATAAATGGGCTCACTTTGTATAAAACTAATAAATATAAATTACATATACTCGATTTGCTATCTTTTTATATCATTCCTGATTATAAGTAATAATAGCGTTAAATATATTATGTGCCTCTCAGTAAAATATTACGCGAATATTTTACAGAGATCGCAACTATATAAAACTAATCCAACTATGAGAGGCAATCCATTTTAAAAAAATATAAACCCTTTTAATGAATAGCAACCATCTGGTACATCTGCCCGGTGGGCGTAGTTACCTAGAAACAGATTCAAAGGGGCGCTATAGCTACCCTAGCAACTAGTCTAGGCCTCACCCCACCGCAACTTAATCCCCATGATAACTACCTACCCCTACCAACCACTCTATAATCACTATGTGTTTCTTTCTACGTACTACATAAGTTGTTGTATCAGCTAGGTAACGAAAATTTATTTTATTATTTATGAATTCAATTACGTTCCGACATTTTGGAATTTAGATTTCAGATTTCAGCTTTTACGTCTTAGAAATATAAAAATACTTCTCAGAATACAAAGCGCTTTGTTTCAAATATGCCCTTTAAAGTTTGTGACCTTACTTTGGGTTTTCTACTGTGCGTCACGGAAAAAATGAAATTATTAATTAGTTCAGTTATAAAGTACGGAAATAGCTGTTAGGTTTTGTCGGTTACGCTCATCTGAATCCTGAAGCCTAACCAACCTCGCCTCTTGGACAATAAAAACGTGACTTTTTGTTATTTTCTAAAGATCTTTGTTTTAATTTGCGCAGGAGGGACCAATTTGTTTAACTCACGTTTGCTTAAATGACGCCTTTCGTACAAAAACATGTCGCAATGTCATTTTCACGATGTCCCTGGCAAAAAACTTTGGGAAACCACCAAAAGCTGTGTTTACGCACTGCACGAATTTTTCGTAATACATACAATACTTGCCTATAAAGAAAAGTGTCTTTATAGCCAAGTATGCCTTTCGAGTATTCGTATAGTTATGTAATATTTCTAAAACATTAAAAGTATATGTATCATACCATACATTGGAGGTTGGAGGACTCGGTTCGTACTCGGTCTGTTCTGCGTAAATGAATATGTACAATAAATTATTTATTGTTGTATAAGATTTGGGAACGCTTTTAAACAAATTCTTTTTAAAACAAAGCATTACTTTGCGTAACAAGTGAGTGTGTGGCTGCTAGTGAGAAGCATCTCCAACTCTTAGTAAGGGATGTTGACTTAAAACGTTTTTAAATTGTGGATGATGAACGGGATATTAAGCTCTATTTATTTTTTTATAGATGTAGTATGCTTGCATATTGGGTGGTTGAGGTCGATTTCAAATTCGATGTAGTATGTAGTTGCTTTTATATTTTTAAGAGACAACAGGTTAATATCAGTTAATGTTTTGCTTCTGCCCAGTACCAGTCAAAATAACACCTGCATCCTCTGCATAGGAAAATATTTGCAGAGATCAATTTTTGTATTTAAAATAATGGTGTATTCTATATGCTTGCTTGCGGAACACCATACATACTTAATTTTATCTTAATTATTAATAAATTCCACTATTTTCACTCTGTGTTCGGTTTGCGTTCGTCACAAAATAAATTTATGGGAAATTAAGTTGTCTTACACCGATTGGTAATGACGATTATGTACGAGTGAAGAAACAGTCGAAGGCCTTTTCTAACGAAGGCGTTAGTTTTTTAGAGAACTTAGAGATAACAGAAATAATTGAAATTTGTCCGTAGTTTTTGACATCGCCTTATTATTATAAAAGTTTTTGATTGTGATTAAACTCAGGGAACGGAGGAGGGACGTGATGGGCTTTGTTGAATTTCCTGAAACATTTTTAGCTACTAGTTAAGCTAAAATTTGTGAAATAAGTAGTTATTAACTTTATTTAGACACTATGGGCGTAGCCAACATTTTTAAAAGTTTGTCATTATAAAGTTATGCTAATTTAGTTTTTGTTTTATGTTGTTACAGGTATCGGTACATAGATATATTCGCCACTGCTTCCTCCAAAGACCCCTATCACTGATCGTTATTTGAAGTTTAAAGGCTTGAAAGTGTGGGCTAGATGAAGGCTACTATTCAGCTCTTATAAAGTTAAGAACGTTGATTTCAAGCCAGGCTAGTTACGGGTAGTTTGTGCCTTGTGATCATGTGCAGAATCTTGTTGGAAAGTAGGGTATAAGGAATATTTTTAGAAAGTAAACAAGTTTTGACTTCTTTTTCACAAAAATGTAGTTTTGTAACTCCTAGATAAGCTTCACGCCCCACGACCACTAGAGCAGCTTCTTTAGAACTGTGAGCATACACTTATTACTATATGCTTTTGTTTATTGTATTGTAGTGTTCTTTGATCGTGAATTTTTTTTCATCGATAATGAGGATACTTCTGTGCTCTTCACCTGCAAGTCGCGACGGAAGGCGTTTGGAATTACGCCGAAACCAAATAACCAATCTCAATCCATTGTTGACCATCTAGTCTCAAATTTAAATCCAAGTATTGATAAAAGTGTGCCAATAACCAATTAACGGTTTGTAATAGCTATCTGCCGATACAACCTATCCATGGTAAGTCGAATAGGTATATGTGGATAGAAAAATTTAAATTAATAGAAGTATTACCGAACCAATTCAACTTAGGGTCCTTCAATAAAAGAGCGTACCAATTCTTAAAAGGCCGGCAACGCACTCGCGAGACCTCTGGCATTAAGAGTGTCCATGGGCGGCGGTATCACTTAACATCAGGTGAGCCTCCTGCCCGTTTGCCCCCTGTTCTATAAAAAAAACATAACTAAGCACAAACAATATTCGTCGTCTGCAGAGGGTTTGACGGTTAAACATGAAATTCACATTAACCGCTAATTTAATGTGAAAAAATAATAAAGAATAAAGACAAAATTTTCGCAACAACCCCAAGGCTGCATAAAACGAGTAGTTCTTTTCAAGGCAATTGCATAAAGAGGTAACGCGACTGAATCTCGGCTGCATTTTCAGACTATGGGGCGATCGTCGACATCTACGACTTTTTTAAATGTAAAAAACCCTGATTCATGTGGTATCAAATTATTCCAGTAAAATTAGTATTATTATTATTTTCTTGTGTAGCCAAGTGCAATGTGCACGGACGCAAGGATCGTCGTGCTCAAATGTCATTGCTTGTGGCGGCGTCCATGCGTCGGGTTGTCTCTCTCCCTAAAATATGGCGAGGTGGCCGATGGCTGGTCATACTCGTGAACGGGTGCTACTTGTGACTGCTCGTACTTGAATTCGTGTATGCGGTGATATTAGTTGTTTATACTACGTCTTTGCGTGTTGTTCACACGAGTATGTAAGTGCGTGCTCCTATTTCACACTGCCTCCTGCTGATAGAGGACAAATCTTTGTTTTTTTTAAATTATTCTTTATTACTCGAGATGTCATATGGATCATGGTATAATGGTTGCAGCTCCTTACAAACGTTGTGTTATAGAAAAAACTTGGCGATTAAAAAGAGTGGCGGAGAGTTTATTGCCAGTTCCTTTCTTTCGTTCTACGCCCTTGAATTGAGAACTGGCAGTAAATGTAAAATAAGAAGCATTTAATGTATATTAATTCTTTAAGTGTATATTATGTTACCTACATGAATAAATTATTTTTGATTTGATTTGATTTAGTATTTTCTTATATTATGGCCTTTTATCTTAGTGAGTTTTTTTGTTGCTTTAAATGATATGCTTCTTTACTTTCTGTATAGTTAAAAATACCACGAGATGATCAGAAATTTATGTATTCAAGAGAACATGTTGCTCAATGCAGTGGACGTTGTGTATTCGATACCATCGATAGAACTCCCGTATGTCTAAAACCTACAAACGAACACATTTGAACCCGGCAACGTCGGACAGGAGAGTGAGCAAAGAAGCAGCTCACTCGTTCTGCCTCTGCTCCTTGGTAAAGCGCCAAATAAATAAAAATCTAACTAAATGATTTACTACACTTTATATATATCATTCGTTCGTGTTCATCTTAAAGACTGATGTTTATAAATCTTGTCAAAATAAAAAAAACTAAAGGCAGGCTCTAAGCTCTGAGTTTTCAAATTATGAATTTTAAAGCTTTTTTTAAAGAAATATATAATTGTTCATGGTTGCACCTGCACAGCGTTAGTGTTAAAACACCGCAAACAACTTCAGAAAAGTCTCCTACCATAATACATAGCTGGTTTTCTATGACGACCGCTTTTAAAGTGTCGACAAAAAAAGTGTGCCATGTCACTTTGCTTGTCTTTGCTATGGCTCATGTTTATATTAAAAAAACAAACGAGGCAGACACCCAGCCCACTGATATTCTGGAGGCACCATTTGAAGGTTTTGGAATGTTTTTTTTAATACAGTTGCTCAAAAAGTGGCATATTGCAGGGACGTATAGCGTTTGGAAAGTGGGCTATTACACACTCGTGCTTCTTCTTTACCATTCCCGCACTAGTGCGTTCTCATTCCCAACTGTCAAAACAATGTCTATTAAAAAGAAAAAACCAACCACGAAGGTTTTACTAAAAAAAATCACAGATGTTTTTATCATTCACGCAAATATTTTAAGAAGAAGCTACTAATTTGTTTCAACATCAGATTTACTGATTGGATTCAATGAGTTAGGTTTGGTTTCTTTTCATTTCATATCAATAAAAATATTCTACTGAAGACTTGGCTGTATGGGCGTAGTTCCCTTTGCCTACCCAGAATAGGTGAAGGAAAGAAAAAAAAATCTATGCTCATATTCTTTTACGATTGGCGCCGTTTTCCAAAAAAATGTTCTTCGCGAGTTGAATCCTTTGATGCACAAAATGAGTAGTTCCCATGATATTTTATTTGAATTAACACCACCCGAACTCAGTATAAGTGCACTAAATGCTTCGGAGAACATTTTACCGGAAACGTAAAAGTCGCTACATATCTACGTGCAACGAATTTATTCCGTAGACAGAAGAGAAAAAAAGCAAATAGTTTAATAAAATTGCTTAATTTTTTCGCAACTGTATTAAAAATAGTTGTTCAGTACACGTGCGGTACCGTCATTGCAACTTGTTCCGAATGTCAACCCTCACCTTCGGTTGCGCCTCGGCTCGGGTAGACATTAGCCGAAACTCTTTGCAATGACAGGCTTTCCGCACTTGTAATGAAATATACTATTTTTTTACTTTTTGTTGTAGCATTTCGTATCGGAACTCACACTTTAAACCTGCGAATATAGTATCGCAGGTTAACAGGTTACGAATGGCATTCGCCATCCTCCTCAATCACTTCAATTAACTGTAATTGTTAAAGTACTGACTTTAGTAAAATTATTTGGTATTCAGAGGGTTCTAGGCATATATCACAGCTTCAAGCTTCGTATACATTTTTATATCCAATGATTAAATGCAGAAACCTGGAGGCTGTCTTTTAGATTTTTGAAGTGAAACGGCGCATGAGGGTAATTTTTTTACGGAACGTCACGAATATGTTCAGTGTTCTTGTTGAAGAAAGAGGGAGAGAGCGATTGAAACCGCTAAGAGAGAGAGTGAGAAAGGGAGATCGAGAAAACATACACTCTATTGGTTGATGTATTCGTTAAATCGATAAATATTAGAACTTTAGATAGAAATTCTGTCGCATAGATTTTTTACCTATTTATATTAGCATTAGCACGTATACAGTGCGTAAACAATGGAATATAGATACAAATAAAATACATATACAAATACGTGGAGAGATCCCATACTGGGATCATGTATGGGGGCAATACTTAGATATTTAATAGATTCTATCAGTTATGTGACCTGTATGAGCTAATATATATTTTAATATATTAAAAGTTACAATTATTTATATTTAATATATTCTGTATTCGCATATGTCCATATGAAAAATGTGAACTGATTTAATTTTGTACCGTCTAATTTCACTGAGCATAAAACCTATCGGTTATCTGGCACACGTGCTCATCCCTAATTCCTTTTCACGATTGATAACAAAGCCTCGTCCGTTAGACAAGGTCACGCGAGGGTCTTTGGACAGATTTGACAGTTGCGCTTACAAATTAGAAACTATAGGGTCAGTCTAGACTCTAGACGCTAGTTTGGAGATTTATAAAAAGGTTTCGCCCGAACATTCAAAGATAATTTAGGCTAGAGGAAGGATAAAAAGTGTAGAAACGAATAAAATAGTAGTACTATATTTAGTGATTATATTTCTACTTAGGAATTTAATCACCAAACCAAATGTTTGTTTTGTCACTAATTGACGTTGATGCAATCCGCAGATGCCACTCGCCAAAAATATTATATATATTTATTTACAAAACCTTGCCAAGGCTCAGCACACTTTCTAAATTGAAAAATAAAATAGGCAAACTAATTTTTTTAATAAATATAAATTTATTTTATTTTTTTCCATCACTCTCATCCATCATATTAATCTATTTTTTTCCATCGATTCAAAATCTATACAAATGGAAAGTGTGTATCAACATCTAGTTATCAGAGTTTTGGTCAAAACGTGTCCTTCTGACAGGTGAAGTCAGAAGGACAAGGCATTTGGCCTTGGGACGATGGAATGCCTGGGGTATCGAGAGGGTATACGAATTACGAAATTTAAATTTGGTTAAAAGCATTGGGCAATCAACGCGATTCTTAAATATGTTAATGTAAACGACATCTCATCTTAGCTTGCTCTAGCCTGGTTTTTTTTATAGAACGGGGCTAACGGGCAGGAGGCTCACCTGATGTTAAGTGATACAGCCGCCCATGGACACTCAATGCCAGAGGGCTCGCGAGTGCGTTGCCGGCCGTTTAAGGTTGGTTTGCTTGGTTTCGTATGTTCAGCTGTTTCGAAATGCCACTGGAGAAAAGATGCGATAATTAATACAAATTAATGTATACTCTAGTTTACATTGTCAGTCACACTTGTCCATTCAACGACGTCTCGACTCTATGTACTCGTATTATGAACGTAAATGAAAACATTATGTGTTATTGTAGAAATATAAACAGTTACGATAGTTAGAAAAGTAGCATAGTTCGGACGATGACTCTTTGGATTTTGAACGTGTGACATTTTTTTTTAAATGTGGATATTTGGTGAATAACTTTGTATGGAGTGATAATGCACACTTATATTATTCACTCTGACGATCACTAATCGACCTTTAATTGAAATACTTCTTACCGATGGTAGCTTTAATTTTACTTAAATTTTAAAGCCGCACATTTATTAATCTAGAAGCCTATCAAGTATGTATGATGTTTGACTGCTACCATTTTTTTTCCAGTTATGAGACGTAATAATGCGATCGAAATATTAAACTTGGCCGAGTGGGGATAGAGACCCTTCCTAGGGTCAGATTACGTAATCTTGAGGAATATGTGGGGGGGGGGGTGCGTGCGGGAAGAGGGTATCAAGCCGAGGGGTAAACGTGGATAGGGCTATTACGTAATAAAGCAACCTGCGAGCGTATCTCAGTACCAATTT
This sequence comes from Pieris rapae, assembly GCF_905147795.1. NCBI lineage: Eukaryota > Metazoa > Arthropoda > Insecta > Lepidoptera > Pieridae > Pieris > Pieris rapae. The sequence goes on from NC_059534.1 coordinate 11,854,555, forward strand.
TTATGTACCAGGAATAGAGACCACATGGAATTAGATTTGGTCAATATCATCATATACAAACCACTCTCGATCTCTTATTGGTTCATGGGTGTTCAGAACGAGGTCATGGGTATGTTACTCCCCGACCCCCCTTGGTCATGATTCCTATGGTAACAGGTCCTTAGGATGTATTCGTTTCTAAAGCATCAAATGTACTGCCAGCACTCCCCGAATCTCTTCAATGGTCTTTGTTGGTCCTAAGCCACGGGATTCATAGCGTATTCTCAAGTATTAAGGATTCGTCACGCCATTACTCTCAAACAACAATGGACATGTCGCCGACTTGATGTTTTCCGAGGCACATAATATATATTAAATATCAATATAATTAAAAATTTGTTTACGAGAACAAGTTTTATTTATTTCTTAGATAAGGGATTTAAAAGATTAAGTAGATTATATATACGCTTCGGGCGTTCGTTAAAAACTACTTAGCTTCTTTAAAATAAGCTTTTTGTTTTCGTAAACAAATTTACAATGAATTATCCTAAATAATTATTTTACGAAAGTATTTAATTAAAAGACGACCCACGCCGGAATGCCGATTACATTTTTATAAATTTTTTTGAGTTGCCCAGGGCTATTTATTGATAGAACAGTTTTGCGTCGTCATAAACATGAACCGCCATCTAGTTTTGTTTACTTGTAAAGTATGATTGGTAATTCGCGGGACATAGGCTAAAATAGCAAGAATTCTCAGCGCCAAGAGATTACCCATAATATCGTAAGTCAGCAGATTTAAGTAACATTAAAGACATTGCAGGCTTTTGGTATAATAAACGAATATGGCTAATAATAGTCAAGTTTAAACCATCATAAAGGCCTAAGCATTTATTCCAAAAACTGTATGTATACGTACAAAATATTCCAAATTCACTCAAATGTACTTACTGGTTCGCAACTGCATATATTTTTCACACAACGGTACAAGACGGTTATACTTTTTCCGAGCAATTATATTCTTTGAGCTATTCGCTTTTACGTTGTAAGACTTCAAAATCAATTTGATATCAAAGTAATCGTATAACTGCCCGTCATCACTAGACTTAAATAGTCTATGCACTGTGGGAGTGCCACAGATCGATAGAATTTTCTAGAACGACATCTATCAGACCAACCAGCTCAGTAGGTACTCAATGCTGCTCATTCTTACTAAATATTCGTCTAGAAATGCATGTTTTATTTTTTTTCTAGATAAGTATGTATTCAACCATATATAACTTTACCTAAATTTATTTGTGTGATGAACCTTCTACGTTCTCTACACGAGTCACAGCCAAAGGATCGATTTTCTTAGTACCCATAAGATGATACAGTCACCTATTTCCAAAGATATTTACCTATCTTTGTACCTAAGATCAAAATACATTTAAAAACGTCGGAATCGGTATGGTTTTAGAAGGAATTACTGGCGCAGATTGTCTACTGCTTACGACTTACCTCCAACCACCTCCAGTACCACCGACCGTTGAAGAGTCGGTGCTGGTCTCCTTCAGCTGAGTAGCACTGACGCTCTGAAGATTCGGCGCATTGACACTGAAAACATGTTAACAGAGGCATTTGCACTATTGTTTATATATATTTAAAATAACTCCAAAATGCATTAAAAGTATTAAACAAGAAAATTCCGTAAAAGAAAAAGTTAAAAAAAGGTGTAAAAAATTTGTAAATACATATATTAATAGGTGAATATGAAAATCTCAGCAGCTACGCTTAGTAATAAAACCAAAGACAACGCAATAAAGTAACGGAAAAAATACAGCTCGCATTTCAAAATACAGTTTCTGGAAATTTTCCTTTATTTATCACGTACGAGGGCATAACTGAAGTAAACAATCCTTGACACAAAATGGCCCAGCATTTCAGCAGTCTTCTTAAGGTGCAAAACATATACTCTTTATACTGTAGTTTCTACAGCTTACATTATAGTGTCATCGTTGGAACTTTTGCGATAAAGAAATATTGTTAAATTAAAGAATTTATTTTTCCTTTTCTATTGAAGACATCGAATGGCTGCGAAAGTACCACATGATAATATTTGGATCACTTGATTCGAAAGTGGAATAGATGTAAAACTAAAAAAAAAACCATTCCAACTTTGTTTGTTAACATTCTATATGAATAGAAATATATAATTCGGAATATTACAAGGTTGCTTTTTTTCCTCAAAATAGTTCTTAAATAACGTTGATCGTATTTGTTCCTTACAGTTCGTAATCGCAATATTGCCTAGGCCTCTAAAAGGACGATCTAAAAAAGAATACTTCATATCAGTGGTGCCTGAGCAACCAAATAAAAAGGTTTCTATTTTATATAATGAATACATTGTGGTACTTTAAATAAAATTTACGAATATAACACGTTTTCGTAAATTTTCTGGAATATTCGGCGAGCGGTATTGTTTCTCGACAATAGGCTATTCGGCCGCAGGTATAGACACGTCCTTCTGCGAATTTTTGTCAATAACATTCAGGATTGTCTAAGCTTATTACGAAGCTCTAGTTAAAAAATATTTGTAAAACGATTATTAACGACCCCTTGAAAACTAAAGAAATCATTAATATTTTTATTTTATATTTAATTCGTTCCAATTTATATTATCGAATCAAAATACACCGCGCTAAGTCTAGACTGAAATGTGAGGGTTAAAAGCGCGGCGTCAAATATCTGATGAGATAATTTTTCTTAATAGGTCGATTCTTTTGTCTGCCTTGCAAACGCAGGTGCTTTCCATACGTTTTCCTTTACGGTGTAAGCCAATAATACTTGCCCACAGTGAAATGTATAGTTAAAGTATATACTCAGGATTTTCGTTCCAGTTTCCGTTGTTACATATATCCCGAGGTATAAAAATTGCTAATTTACAGCCATAAACCTATTCTACGGGAACAAATCGATTTTCCCCTTAGGCACTGCATCTAGGCCACATACAAACCTACTGCGATTAGCTTTAGCCTAGTCATTGATAAATTCAACGGAAACGCCCCTAGCCTAGTACACGCAATTATAGGTATACTCCAGGGTGGGGGTGGGTGGTGTGGGTCGTGAATGAAAATCCACGCGTTTTCCCACGTGACACTGCAATGCAATGTAATGCAAATTAAACCACCCACCCGCTTAAATCTATTTTGAACCATTTTACTATACATAGACTTACACTTTATTGTTATAATAGAGGCCTATGGATGAAATTAAAAATATAAAAATTCTATCCCGAAATTATAAAATTCTTAAATTTGCTCCTATTCTTACTCAATTCGACTAAAGCTGCGATAGCTAAAGGTCATATCAACAGTCAGCTCCAGAAGTATCTAGAAGCTTTCGTGGCGGTCGTTCAGATGGGAAATTCTACCCTAGGTACTTGCCGATCTGTACCGGAGCAAGCTTGTGTCGGAAGTCGAAACTCTGCTACGTGGTAAATCTAGTCCAGTTTAACTTTAGTATCGCTACTTCTCTTTGAAACCACAGTCAGTATCAGAATACTGGCCATTGACATATCAAACGATGTTGTTTTGTGGTCGTTTGAAAGACCTTGTGTTTTGGGCAAGGCAATACTTCAATTCGGGCTATTGCTTGCAAAGGAACAAAGCGTAAATACTGGGGCCTACCCACATGGAGTACTGTTCTCATGTTGGACGAGAGATCCCAGTACCAGCTCCTTCCACTTCACCGTATTCAACAAATCTTTTACCTCGTTTACCATGGAGAGTGTTGAGATGAGTTGTTCGGACTACTACCTACAGTTGAGTTTTTATCATCGGACGGGAGGCATAATACGAAATTCTACCCGTATTATCTCTACGTCCGTCATTCCATAACAGAGCGTTACTTAAGGCAGTTTTTGCTTCGTTCAGTTCTGAACCAATTCGACCTAGGACCATGAAATCAGCGAACCAGTTCTTAAAAGGCCAGCAACGCTTCTGGCATTGAGATGACTCCTCCACCGAAGGAATTCTCCCGGTTTTCCCGTGATCCATAAACAGAAATATTGGGACAGCTTCACAGCAGGCCAAAATCAGTCGTTTCGGTGCGGTTGCATGTAGAATTTGAAGAATAATTTCTGGGAAATTATTCGGCTTTAACGAGATTCCAGCTTCTTCAAAATGATCACGACACAGAAATAAGGTTAAGTATTGCAGCGCCACTGGTTTTAATCTATAATAAACATTTGTGAGGCAACTTACATCTTCTTGTTAGCCACAGATGGTTCTACGATGAGGGGAAGGCCGCAGTACGAGTAACCTGTTGAACATACACATAAACATACTTTTAAACAGACAACTTTCATTGCTTTCTCTTTATATGACTAAGCAGGTCATCTTATGGAAGGGGTAGCGAAGGGTTAGGGCATTCTTAAAAATAATAATACTATGTTAAAAGGAATATGAATATTTCTTCATCCCACGTCCTCCCTTTCATGAATATAACGGAGCAGAAAAGTGTTTGACACCTGATAATAAAATGAAACTTCACAAAGCTGCTCTGAGGAAAGTTACTTTACAGTTCCCTAATGGGAATGCCTTCATAGAAATACCAACATTTATTATAAAAAATAAACATTAGTAATGTTTCGCAGGGAATCGAACTAACAGCCTTAATTACCTAAAAATCTTTAGAAAGCAAATATGTTTGCTGGGGTTCGATCTCAGGGCTCAGAATGGCACGTAATTTCCATCAAACAACTATCTTTGGAGCCAATTACCATTTTAGAATTATATATAAAACAAAATAGTATGTTGTCCATATATTTACTTTACAAGCGTTTGGCCATTAAATGTTGGTTATATACCTATATCTTCGTATATTTTGACTGGAGTGAAAAATCGTATTTTGCTTGAATAACTAGACAGTTAAGGTGATATGTCAACGACACGTCATTTTGAGGTTCAGATTTCAGATTCAGGCACATCAACACAAGGCAAAGAATTGCACATCCGTTCACCAACCAGATGGATCGATCAAGTGAAAAACGTCCTTAAAAGCAATTCTTACTACACTGCAGAAAGAAAGACGCACCAGAAACTGATACAGGTATCTGAAGACAGCTTGCTGCCCTGCGGCAGGGCCCCTGCCGACCATGACCGACCTAAGAAACTCAACAAGTTAACAATTCTTTTAACAGAATTAACTCACCATGCAATTTGTCAATAGCTCGATCAGCTGCCGACTGGTCAGGGAAGTCCACGAAAGCATAGCCTCCTCGTTTTACGGATATGTCGGCAACGGTTAGATTGTGTTCGGCGAACAGCTGCCGAACCGCGGCCTCGTCCGCCTCCATCGGCAGATTACCGATGTACAGCTTGTTCATAGCAGACACGTTCTTCAGCTGTTCAGTCATGATGGAGACAGAATCGGATAGGGAGATGATGTGTATCGATGCCCGGTTGTTTTTTAACTGAATGACACGCGAGTTCGAACGGATTCAAATTTCATTTTTCGTTTCGAATAAGGTTTTTATTTTTAGATTTTATTACTGGCCTGTAAGAAAACATATAGACTCTAAATATTTTGTATCCTATGGGTATTGTATGGAGGACGCAGGAGCCATTTAAAAAAAATCTAGAAGTTTCAGTGCCTTGGTCTTAGGGAGTGTGTAGCGTTAGGAGGCAACATCCAGCGTTCGTTTAAAAACGTTGCGAACAATCGCAGAAAAGTCTGCTTCCATCGTTCGCCTTGAAAGTGTTCAAAAAAAGTGTCTTTGCTTTGGCTCATGTTTATATTAAAAAAACAAATGAGGCAGACACCCAGCCCACTGATATTCTGGAGGCACCATTTGAAGGTTTTGGATTGTTTTTTTTTTTACTTTTTGATGTAGCATTTCGTATCGGAACTCACATTTTAAACCTGCGAATATAGTATCGCAAGTTAACAGGTTACGAATGGCATTCGCCATCCTCCTCAATCACTTCAATTAACTGTAATGGTTAAAGTACTGACTTTAGTAAAATGTCTTCGAATATTCTTTGGTATTTAGGGGGTTCTAGGCACATATCACAGCTTTGAGCTTCATATACATTTTTAAATCTAATGATTAAATACAGAGACCTGAAGGTCTGGCTTATAGATTTTTGAAGTGAAACTTCTTTAGGCGCAATGAGGGTAAATTTTTTACGGAGCGTCACGACGATTCGCAGCGTTTTTGTCAAAGAAAAGCGAGAGAGAGTCACATAAAAATATATTATAAAATGCACGCTTTTGGTTGATGTATTCGTTTAGTAGTCACATATTAGAACTTTAGATGGAAATATTGTCGCATAACGTCAAATTAGCAAAACATACTTAAACGCTCGCCAGCTCCATATTTATTATTAATTATTAGCACTCACGACACAATGTATGAAAATAATTACTGTATAGATTAACAGACGTTCTTAATTGTTTAATAGTAAACTAATGGTCTGCTTCACGTCAGTTCCTATTCTGTAAGACTTAGTCTTAAACTTAGTCTTTGTTTAAATATTTTATTTTTCTGTTTAATGTTGTTTTGTTTTTTTCTTTGTCTATGCATTGTTTTGTATGTGATTTAAATGTAAACATTTGTATGCATGGAGTAGTCTGTAATGTAATAAAATTAAAATAATACTACTTATATTAATACTTTAGTATTGTAACTTATAGTCAAAACCGAAAAATCGGACATACAAAGTTCACGTTCCAATTAACTGAAGTAGATGGTAACAATTATAATCTGGAGGTTGTACGTTGCTTTGGCTTCCCTTTAACCTTAAGATGCCCTCACAAAAAACGTAATTGAAGCGCCTTTTTAAGCAGCAGAAATCTTATAAAAACTTCTAATAAGAGGGAGGAATTTGCTTGACTGTGCATTGAAATTTAAAAAACATATATTTCTCTTTTGATGCCAAGCTTGATTGAATTAACAGCATCTTTATCCTAATAATGTTTGACTCAACCTGGGATCTATACATTCTGTAGCTGGAAAGGAGCGCTATTATAAAACATTGTAATCGCATTTAAATAGTTCTAGAATGGTTACTGTGTTAGTGCATTATGCATTCCGTTTCTCATGTATATATGTGCATAGTGAGCTATTTTTGCCATTACACGGGTTATTATATAATTTTGTTGGGAAAATGGTGGCGCAGAACCAACACTGCAATATTAAACATTACTGTCAACATGCCGGCTTGTTTAGAATAATTCATTAGAAAATATTCAAACACAAAACAGATAGATAGATAGAATGCAATCTCTTTGCTGTTTACACTAAACTAACTATATTTGAAAATCAATATAAACCAAATAAAGTAAATGAAACCGTACAAAAACAATAAATATATTAAATAGCTTTTAATTATTTTAAAATCCTTTTTCAGTTAAAATCTTACGATAGGATTGTACAGTCGTAGGCACAGTTGAAGTGTCGTTTTCGTACAAAGGTCTAACCACATACACCGATCCGACCTACAATGGATAGCTTGTATCGAGAGATAGCTATTACACTCCGTCGATTGTTTATTGGCACACTTTTATCAATATTAGTATTAAAAAGTCTATCTCAGATGGTCAAAAATGGATTCGGATACGTTATTGGGTTTGAGCGTAACAGTTGGTGGACACTGGACAACATGGGCTGATTGTGATTCCGGCCGCAGTCACTGGTATCAGCTAGTTAATAAAATGAAAACCGCCTGGCAACAAACGATCCGCAGCGAAATATGATCTCCCAAACAGGATGACGAGTGATCTCATATTACTTATAACTCCTCAAAATTAGGTTTGAATGGGTAATTTATTAAGTCGCTTTGTTCATACGCAGTTGGCTTTGGTAACGCAATACTCTCGTCAATACCAGTAATGCATATGATAAACAAAGTTCATTTACTTGATTCGTAACTTCACTTTTGGGTACTTCTTCGGTGATACAAAACCGACAGTAGTATCGACTATGCTTCATTATGTATTTGACAAAATTTTATTATCAAAACGCGAATAGGTATCTATTTTTAAACCAAATGAAGACCTAAGTAGTAGATGGTAAAACTCCGATATCTTTATCGTTACAGAATATGGCATCTGGATCGGCACGGATGGAAATTTCTTTTTGTGCCCTACCAAGTACGGACGATGGACGAAAATACACACAAATACTTTCTCTGTCAAATATATAGGCTAAAACTAGTACAAGCCTTCGTCTTCGAGTCCGATTTCTATTACTGAATAATTTACGCAATAAGCAATATTGGTGCTAATTTGCCCAATATGATTACTTCATTTTTTTATATTTTTTATAGAACAGACGCAAACGGGCAGGAGGCTGATGATGTTAAGTTATGACATGATGTTAAGTGATACCGCCGCGCATGGACACTCTCAATGCCAGAGGGCTCGGGAGTGCGTTGCCGACCTTTAAAGAATTGGTACGCTCTTTTCTTGAAGGACCCTAAGTCGAATTGGTTCGGAAATAAGCGAAAATAAGAAGTGGGCAGCTGGTTCCTCATAGTGGTGTAATATAAAAAATCTACTTGTTTCCGCTGGAATCAAACGCAACGACCTTCCGTTTAATTCCCTATTTACTGGATAAACATAATATTATTTCCCAATTCTATTAAAAATGGTGGAACCGTGCTTTATGTATGGCTATCACCCTAGCACTCCCTCACAATAAACAAACTAAACATGTTTTTCTATTTCTATTTCAAAAATTAGATAGATTTTAGGTTACTACAATTTAATTGCAGGGTTGTGTCGCCATCTGTGATTATTTTTACAATGGGATATACTGTTTATACGCATAAAATGCTCTTTAGCCGGCAATAAATTTAAATGTTGTTAAATAAGTTTGAAAAAAAGGGTTATTTTCTACATTTATTAAAAATACAATATTAGTCATTCCAACAGTTTGAAAAAAAAATGTTGCCATCTATGTCTTTCTTTTTAAATGATGTCTAGCAGCTTTTTGTAGAAATAAGACGTATTTTTGGCTTTTATTAATAGATGTCGTTGTTTAAAAAAATATTATATTTAAATTTTCTTTTTTTTTATCTATAATATATTTAAATTTATCAACCTATAAAATATATTAAATCAAATATAAAAATAATAAACATAATAAATAATTAAATAAAACAAATAATATTAAACATTTATATTAGGGTTTCATACGAATGTTAATTTTGAATATAATTAAAAATAATATATGTTGTGTGTATATTTCACTCTAGCACCCTACATAGGGACATCATTATCCGCTAGATGGCGATTAAACACGATAGCATTTATAAAAAATTTATGAGGTTATAATAATATAATACCTTAAATTGGAATTCTAATTTTTTTATAAAAAAATTGAGATTTGACCTGTTTCTAACTCACAAGCATGAAGATTTCAGTACATCAGGCATCCGCTACGGGACCCTTCCACAAGTTTCCACCTTGCGGATTAATTGTAGATTTAATAGCTATTCACATGGATTACAAAACATTAGAAGGTTTATAAGTTGTTTCAATTTTTAAGAAAATTTTAAAGATTTAAAACATTCTCAACTCATTCTCTAAATTATTCTAGCGATCAATATTTTATCTTTAAAGTATTTATAGTGTATTTTCTTTCTCTTTTTATTTATTTTCTTTGATTATTGTTATTTTGTGTGGTTATGTGTGTGTGTTTTGTTTGTAATAAATGTTATGCGTGTTTATCTGTCTGTCTTCTTCTTCAAATTGTGTACAGTATGGGTCTGGTCTTTACCTTTCTTTAAGTAATAAATAAAGATTCCCACTGAGGTTAAATATAATTCAGACTGTGTTTAATTTGTTTATTTGTTGTAGCATTCAGACTAGAACTCAAAACGTTTTAGACATTCATAAGTGAACATTGTGTTACCTGAATGAATAAATGATTTTAATTCTCCAAAATGTCGTTTAATTTTCGTACGTCTGTGAGGACAAAGAGGGATCAACCCTCTCACGTGGCGGTAAAAGATTATAGTAAAGTATATGATAAAGATTTTATTTTCAATTGTAATTATTTATTGGTTATTATGATTATTGGTTACATTGATAAAAAATAATTAAGAGATTAACTTACAACTAAAAGGAAGGAGGCCATGGCTGATGGCACACAAGTTTACCATAGTGTTGTCAAGTCCATTGACATTATATCTGACATAATATGTCAGTCGTCGACGCCATTTTGGCAGGTCGAATCTTATTCATTTCAAATACTGGGTATATTTGAAATTAATAATATTCTACTAGTACAATTCGATTTCATGTATTGTTTTTGTGTTAAGAAGCCTCGGTATTCTTAAACATTTACTTACTACTTAAAACCACATGCACTATATAAAACATATTTAAAGCCACACTTATGCCGAGATCTATAGAGCGCACTTACACTTTGCTCAGACTAAACTATCGAGTTAAGTCATATTTGGTATTTATAGAGCAAACTACGAATCTCTCGGAGTGTTGGCTTAGCTTTATCTCAAGTCCACGAAATCGACGACTTACCAAAAACTTTGACTATAAGCCTAACAAAAATAATGGCCCAAAATTTACTTTGCCATCATATCTTTTACTTGACTTTTTATTTTGTCGTATCAGCCCCATAGCAGTGACATATGTTGACAACAAAATTCAAACTAACTTCAACTCTCGCTTCAAATCTGTTATTTTCGTTTGCCTAAAAATATTAATATCTTAGATATTTAATCTTCTCTACCGTGTCACATACTGTAAGTATCTACACTATCTATAAATATCAATATGCTGTAAGATAAATACAAAGATCTTCATACACTTCATTCACTAATTAGGTATAAGCCCGCGGCAAAAATTTAATGGTTATCTTAGCCAATAAAAGACATTCCTAAATGTTTACTTATTAGACTGTTTACTTTTTTAGCTGGTACTGATCATGACAATAATAGTGAAAGCTGGAGACCAAAGAGGGCAAGAGCGTCCACTATAGATGCCACATTTAAATATGTAAATCAGCCGGGAACAAGCCGCAACTGGACTGAAGAAGCTGGGTTGACGGAAACCAGTGTTGAGGTCACCACTTAAAGTGATTCTGCAAGCAGAAAAAAACCTTCATTTGAAGACATTAAATAAAAATTGCTGTGGCAAGAGTTGGACAACAACAAAAGAAAATATGAGATAGAAATGGAACATTTAAAATTAAAAAATCAGTTAGAAATAGATTCTTCAACAAAAAAATAAATTATCATTAGAAGCTTTACAGTTAAAAAAAGAATCGGAAAATAAATGATTAAAATACAATATGTTTTGTTTGATTTTCTTTATTACCAAAAATGTAGTTTAATTGGGCAATCACGGATTGCCGGAATGCTAGACCGGTAGGATATATTTCATTGTTTTTGTGTTCTTCAACTTCTGGTGTCTGATCAGCAAGATCGCCATCGTCATAAGCATCCCATCTCTCTATACATATATTATGCTGTACAGCATAAGCAATATTTATATTACTGGTATTTGTCAATTTTGACCGTAGCCCTAGCTTCATTTTGGTTGTGTTCGTTCCGAACATATACTTTTGGTATTCGGGGATTCATATCGGCTGCAGTTCCTACCCTTTCAATGTTTTCTATTAAAGATAGAACTCTCTCTCTATATTCTCCATTATGTCACTTTCGATAAAGCTAGGTCCAGGTCCAAGTCAAAGCCAGTCGTTGTTTTAAAGTATAATTAAACATTTGTAACAGCTCACACAAACAGAAACAGCAAAAGTGAAAAAGCGATTGAAAATTTTTAATTGTAAATACAAGTTGTCATAACAATGCGATCCATTCTACATAACAAAAAATTATTGTCATCTCTGTAATTATGTCATTTAACTTTTAAATAATTTTTCTAAAGGTAAACTTGTAAAATTCTAGTTATTGCAATAATAAAATAAATAGATATCAATAAATGTGTACCGTTTTAGACGTTTAAATATTTGTTATTGTTATACTTTTTTAAAGAATAATAAAGAAGGTATTCCGTGAAATGAAACATCACTTTGTATTTTGTCATTTTCTGTCTTAGCTTGTGCTTAGCTTAATCTTACCGTTAAAATGTCTATAAATACCAAATCATAGTTTATGCTAAGTGTACACTAAGCTAATACAAAAAGTTTGAGCTAAGTCAAAGCGCGCTCTATAGATCTCGGCATTAGAGTAGCTTAGTAAGAGTTACTTAAGACATTTAATCAGATCAAAAGCAAGGTATTTTTTACTCATATACTTTTAAATTGGTATTTAAATAGCAATTAGACAAGTGTCGATTTTTTTTACTCTGACTCGTTGAGAATACAAGTACGTAATAATGCATCTATGACTGCGTAAGGGTCGCAATTGGAAGCGGGTCGCCGGTCTTCAAGGTAGCCGCACGATTCTTCAGCACACTTCCTGGGTATCCTGATGCTACAACTCCTGTTAGCAACACCTGAGGAAGTTATAAATAGCATTAGAACCTAAAACAGAAGTGGCAATGGGCGGAGCTTATAACAAGATATTTACAGATAAAAGGTGAAAATTACAGATAAAAACAAAAAAATAAAAAAATATGTATATGGATTGTTACAAAGGTCGGAGGAGAGAAGGGTGCCCTAAAAAAAGTGGATAGAAGATATAGAAGCGTTGGCGGGAGGCGTGGAAGAAAAAAACTTGGAGATATTTGGAAAAATCTAGAAGAAGCAATGGCTTCTTCTAGATTTTTTCTTTCTTTTTCTTGTGGGTAATGACCCACAAGAAAAAAATATAATAAATCTAAGATTTGATAAGATTGGAAATAAACGGGCTTTATTTTTATTGTATTTACAGAAATAGGTATTAAGGGTTGGTTCGAAAGTTATGGTAATCTTTCGTAACCAAGTTCAAGACCAGCCAGGTCTAAGTATGACTTCCGTCGTGGAACGCCTATAATGCGATTTTCGTCCCCCATATAACGCGGTATTACCCCTTTGTGTAATTTATTATGATTTGTGAAGTCCATAATTATTTTTGCATACCTTTCTATCTGTTTAAATTGTATTGAAACGGTTTTATATTACATTAAACTCAATAACTTTGAGACGTATAAATTCGTGGTCCTATTTTTGAATTGTTCAAAGGAACGGTTTTGCGACCCGACCCAGTGTTAACTGTATTTTGTCACGTTCATTTATTTACAACGCTTTTTAATGATAGGTACGTTTATAGGTAAGGGATAAGCGACAGGGCTACAGATACTTAAAGAACATCAACATGTATAAGCAATTGGCCAATTATTGATTAATTTACCCGAAGTAAAATTGTTAATACTGGCGGTCTCATGCAGACCAGTGAGACGGCGCTCGTTGTCTTTGCCTCCGCGAGGGTCGTACACTTGAATGTGCTTCATGTGCACCTTAGACAGTTTTTCTATCGCCTTCTCGATTTCTCTGAAATTTAATTTTCGCCTTTTTAACCTGGCTAAGCTGAACTAACGCGCCAGAGAGGTCGGCTTATTATTGTCGTAGACTTAAGATTTATTTTAACCCTATAAGAAAAAATCCATAGAGGTTAAATCAGGACTGCGTGGGGGGTAATTTCTGTCACCTCTCCTAGGGATTGGGCAGAGACGTATTGGACATGTGTGACGTTGCTCCGTCCTGTTGGAAACATGTTCTTTGGTTTCAGCCAGGAAAATTTTGAAGTTGGCACCAAGAAGTCGTTTAACATTTTCACGTAACTGAAAACTAAATCTAGACATCTATAATTATACCAACTTAATTTTATTGGGCACAGAGAATTAACACTTATACTACGTTAATTTGATACTTAAACAGACAAAGTTCAAAGTAATTTCAGTCATTACAATAAACTGAAATGCCATTTATCCGTTTCAGCACCTAAAACACATGCTCAGTACTTTTTCTTAGTGTTTTTGAATAAGAAAATGATATCACATTTTATAAAAATAAATGAGATAATGCTTTGTAATTGTACAAAAAGCAATAAAACAGGAACCCAATTTATCAAAAATGCTTCAAACACGGAAAACAAGCAAACAGACTAAGGTCTAGACTGAGTTGGAAGAAACTGTAGTTTCTCGTTTCTCAAATCAGGCTCCGATTTCTAAGCAAAAAACCCATTGCTCGACTGTTCGTATCTCAAAACACACGATATAAAAAAAAATCAGTGGCGCTACAACCTCTTTAGGTCTTGGCCTCAGATTTCTGAATCTGTTTCATGATCATTTTAAATCTAATAAGCAAGTAGCCTTCAGTGGCTGACACACGTCGTCACTTTTTGCATGTCGGTTTCCTTACGATGTTTTCCTTCACCGTTCGAGCAAATGATAAATGCGCATATAGAATGAAGCTATTGGTGCACAGCCGGGGATCGAACCTACGACCTCAGGTATGAGAGTCGCACGCTAGCCATTAGGCCAACACTGCTCATATATCGAGAGGTACTTGCTAATTGGTGTTAATTGACCTTCGGTACTTCTATTGTCATGATGCAGAGTGTTGCATAGTTGTAATCTCGTGCACTATTTTATTACCAGTCAGTAGTTCCAATATAAATTAGCGTTATTAATAAACAAAACAGACACCTTTTATTTATTTATGAATTCCACTAAATAAATACAAATATCAAATAATACATTGACCTCCAATAAACGTCCTTGTGAGACTTGTGAGAGATAAAATAAACTTATAGGTAGCGTTCCGATTAAAAGAAAAATAGATTTTCAGTAACTGCACAACTTAACAATATAAAAAATAGGACTGTTTAAAGAGAACCTCAATAAGCTCGAACAATTTTCTTTTGTCCAGGATCCCTCATTGCCCATTTAAATACTTACACAATACCGTTTTTAGCTCGCATAGCCTTTGTTGAAAAGTTCACGTGCGCTCCGGATCCGTTCCAGTTCTCAACAGGTTTAGGATCAAAAGACACAATAATCCCGAACTCTTCAGCCAAGCGATGAAGAATGAAACGCGCCATCCAGAGGTCGTCCGCTGCTTTCACACCAACCGCTGGTCCCACTTGGAACTCCCATTGAGAAGGCATCGCTTCCGCGTTGGTACCCGCGAGCGGGATACCGGCATAAAGGCAACACCTAGAGGTTTATGTAGCTTCACATTCTATATAGCTTATTACAAGCCCACACACGGTTAGAAGAGCCTCTATCCCAGACAAGGCACCACGTGCCTAGTTCCCCCACCCAGGACAATCATGACTCTCACGACTGTCCTGCATCACACACCCCAGCATCCTGGTATAGAATATTACACTTTTATTTAAAAATAACACTTTTACCGTAAGCTCGCGATTTTCAATTCTAGATTTAAGTTCTGGTTGTGCAATGGACCTTACATGTGGCGTTTTTATTTAAATAAGAAAGTTAAAAAAGATTACCACCAATAATTAACGACAGTTTCGCCATTAAACAATAAAACAAATGCAGGAAGCTTAAACTTATAGAGGATTTAAGGCCGGGTAACTTTTAGACGTGCATAGCAGTTGCCTAAGCAACGTTTTACGTGTTAAATGGATATATAAAGTGAAAATAGGTGTCGAATGTTAATCCATGTTTTGAATATTTACAAGTAATGCGCTTGAACGAGATCCCTTGCGAAGACTTTGTTGGCCCCGACGCCGCAGTAGTAAGGCCCCTGAGGGGGAGGGCAGTCGCCAGGAGGCCAACCGAAGGGCCGCAGTTCTGCGTCCAGGAGAATGTACTCTTGTTCAATCCCGAACCACGGTTCCTCTGTTGTGCATTTATCATAGGCAGCTTGGCAGTTTACTCGATGATTTGTTACTGTTTAATAATATTACATTTTTAAATTATTGTAAAGTAATGTGTATGAATAAAATAATGCTGACGCCAGTTGAGTTCGGTGACACTTCTGTTACCTATAAAGAATATAAGTGTAGTCGACCTTTTGGACATTACCGGAAACGAAAGTATTATATTACATTTTATAAGTGTATGTATATTAATTAATTATTAAACTGACGTTTTACAATTTATTGGTCGCAAAGGTACGATGATTGGTAACATTTGGTTTGCGCTTTTAATTATTATTAATATCAATATTAAAAAATAGGCGTTGATAAGGGTAAAAAATATAAAATTTGGTATAAAAATACGTGTACGTCTAACCGGATGGGCACTTCGTGACATAATAATCAAAAGGTTTACATTCAAATAATTACCTGTAGGCGCCATATTGTATTTATATGTGTCACACATGACCAAAATGTGCGGTCCTCGCCTAAAGGGATCCTTGTAAATGGTTCGAGGCACCAAGTGAGTATCTGCATTTTTTCTATCAGCTTGTCCAGTGGAGCTTCCATCGAAATTCCATACTGGTAATTCTGAAGATATAACAGTCAAATTTTTTATTTATATATAACACTTTAATTTTATCGACAACTCTTTGCAAATATCAGTAGTTTTACAGTTTTTTTTAATTGGATAGGGGGACAAACTATCCTACGGGACGCCCAAAAAGGGTAGTCATCGCAGCCTATGGACACCCATTTGAATGGGGTCTTTGAGGTGCCCTTTTTCTTTAAACAATTGGAGGTCGCATCTCGCAGTGAATTGCTCCACCGGGAGTGGATTCTTCGATTCGCTAGTTCGCAAAAGAAAGTGTCTCGTGAAGCAGTCAGTCTTTGACCGCTCACGGTGCTGCTGCTGAAATTTAAATTATTACGGTGATGAAATGATGCAGGGGTGGTCAATCCAAACATAAAACATAAACTTTCTGCATAGTACACATTACAGAATACGCATAAAGACGCAATGTCAAAGTCAAATTCAATGAGGTGAGCAAGAAGTGGACTTTTTTTGTTTTGGGAAACTACATTAGAAATACTTGAACATATCGCGCGATAGAATAAGCGCAAAAGAAAAATAGAGAATAAAACAGGACATTTGAATCATTATATTAGATTTACATACTAATTGTCCATAGAGTGAAATGACAAAAGGTTTCCTTCACGTCAGTTCCTATACTGCAAGAAGGAGTTAGTCTTATATTTAGTTGTATTGTTTAGTGTTGTTTTTTTGTGTATGTTTGTGATTTAAATGTTAATAGTTGCTACAATCTTAGTTTGTTGTTTAATAAATATTATATCCACCAGAAATTGCTCTCTAAGCCGATAGGAGAGGAGAGAGTTTAATGCCAGTTTTCCTCTTCCGTTCTACGCCCTTGATTTGGAAATGGCAGTAAACGTAAAAATAGAAGCATTCAATGTATATTTTTTCTTTGACGTTCATAAGTGCGCATTGTTTTACCTACATAAATAAATGATTTTTGATTTTGATTTGATATAAATAATTGATAGACGCGTTTGAATCCCGGATTTCTCATGTCTCGTATCTGAAACGCTCAGGATGTACTAGAAAAATATTTGTTTCGAATAGTCCGTACGCCGAGGAAGCCCATACGATAGTTATATACTAGTGTTAACTAGTCAATGGTCCTGTAATGAAAGATGAAACCATATGTATGAAATCACTTGTGAAGCCGCACCTCTAGAGGCTAATTTATTTGATGATACTCACGAAACACGAGCCTAATTCATTAATGGATAGTCATTAATCACTTCCGCGATTGCATTAATTCGGGTACAGAAAATGATATGCTGATTCAAATGATTACCGAGTAATCTAAAAAAAAATAATGTTAAAGTATTAAGAGAGTGTTCAGAGGAGTTGTTCTAATACCTGCAGCTGAGTTTCATTATCGGACGTCAAGGGCAGGAGCCTTTGCGTGCCTTCTGGCTAGTGCCCATGGGCGGCCGCGGCGGTATAACTTATCATTAGGTGAGCCTCCTGCCCTTTTCCTCCTATTACAAAAAATATTCACGCAATAATCTACACACTCGGTGTATTTTATCATACAGAAATAACGGTATTCAGTAAACAGTGTAAAATTTTGAATCCGGCGATTAACTCAAAAACACCGAATTAGGAGGGTTTCAGTGAAAAATTAATTTAATATGCTAATATGTGAAGTAACTGTGAGTGGGATATAATACTTTTTTTTTTCATTTATGTCCTCAAATATCACAAGCCAAAATATAGACAATCAAATACTTATGAAAGTATGTTTTGATTTCAGTATTATCCTTAAGAAGGCGCAGCGCTAACCAGATCTATGCCATTTCCTTACAATCAGTAGCCCCCAATAAGGATTTTCTGTGTCGTAGAAGTCGCATTGGTCCGCCAAGCATCCGCGAATATACTATGTAAATACATAAATAGCAATTAGGCAGAAATTACAAAGCAACAGAAAGCAATAATAATAGAAAAGTCTCGAGTGGAGTTGCTGAAAATGTCCACCGAGTCATTTTTCATCTGAGGCTAATTGTAAACCCGACACATTCTGTTACGCGATAAGCAAAAGTCGTTAAAAATTTATTAGAATTGCTTGCTAAAAGATCGATCTGCAGTGGATCGACATTTTAGCAATAAATTATTTATAAATATTATAATGTATTTTCTTGTACAGAAACACGACATCCATGTATTGATTCAGAACAGCGTAGAAGGCTACACGAGCTGGCGAACAATTAATCATGTTCACCAACGGGAACGACGGGCAGTAGATTTTTATTTATTTTATTTTGGCTTTTAAACATCACATGTTATAATGAAGACTATCAGATACTCGAAATGACATGAGAATTTAAGAAGGCGCAGCGTTACCTAGATCCATGCAACTTCCTCGCATAGGATTATAGAGACATCGACTGATAGAAATTTTTATAATAAAATGGGTGTATAGTTAAAGTGCACATTCTCACTAGTCCCATCTCTCTTGCACAAGCAAAACTAACCTGATGGAGCCCGAGGATAAAAGCTCAGTGTCCTGTCCTTGCACCGAATGTGTTCTCCAGTCCCGTCGATCCACACATAGGTCGCAATGAGCCTAGTATCATCTTTACTAAACAACTCAATGTTCTGATAACGACTCAGCAAACTCTTTGAAAGGGCTGCATTGGGTGAGTTAATCAGTACAGGCCCAGATAGGATCTTTGGATTATCTGTAAATGAATGATATAAAGTAATTATGTATTCGAAAAAATTGCAAAAACGAGCAGGCAATATGACAGGAGGAGCCGGGCGAAACGCCCACCTGATGTTAAGTGATCCCCCGCACAATGAACCTAAGTCGAATTGGTTCGGAAATACTTAAGGGTTGTACATAGTCGTCGTGCGCTGCAATAATTGCCTAAAGAAACTCTCAGTATTGAATCGACGTGATATTGATGTTATTTTGTAGGCGTGAAGTCAAACTTAGCGTCACAGTTGAGAGCGCTGAGCACGACTCTTGTATGTCAAATACAAGTTGAAATAAATTTTAATATTATTATTTTCATACAAATTATTTTAACACTACTGCTCTAAAGGTGTTTATTAATTGTAATTTTGTACCCTTACTTGTGTTTTCAATGTTAAAGTGCAAATCGGTTTCTCGAATCTGTAAACCAGTTATATTATAATAATATAAAATAACTATATATATATTTCTTGTCTGCGTGTGTATGTGACTGAACTCCTCCTAAACGACTGGACCGATTTAGACGAAATTTTTTGAGTGTGTTCAAGGGGATCTGGGAATGGTTTAGATTCACAATTTTGTCCGCTGGACAATGTTTTTTTAATTAATTTTCAATTTATTAGTTGCTGTTGATTTTGGAATGTTTTGGATCCGACAGACGGCGCTACCATCGCAGTGTCAAATTTTAAATAATATTCGAATTTTAATTTTAGTCTGTCCCGAAATTTAAAAAAAGTTTTGTTATCATTGTGTTATATCGTGTGTGATCATGTGCTGGATCGTTAGATATTGTCATAACATTTGAATAATAATTTTCATCAAAATGGCTTATTAAAAATTGAAATTTTGAAATTAAAGACGTGTAGACAGGACAACGTCTGTCGGATCCGCTAGTAATAATATAAAATAACTAGTTATTAGTTTATAAAGCTAATTTATCATTAAAGACATCCGAGGTAGATAATATGTCATAACGTATAATATCTATGAAGTATGTATCCGTTATACGCAGGATATACCGTATTATGATGTTTCCCGACCTTGAACATGGCGATAGTAAACAAGGCTACGGAGGTTTGGCCAATGTCATAAATTTACATTCGCGTATTTTTGTGGTAAAACAAGTATGTTGATAGCCGACCTTTAGATAACTATTACCATTATGTAATATATTTATTGCTTCAATAGTATTAAATTAACAAGGGACTTGATTGCTTTTCTTATTTGTAATTTAGAATTTGATAACGTTTCGATACAGTTATGTGAATTAAATTTTATTTATTGTATACATTATATTGGTGTAAATTTTGTAGCCTACAAATATAAATACTCAATGAAGATGCAATTCGTAAAAAAAGGCCAAGGATCGGAGGATCGGAGGATAATTGAATGAAACCTCGTTAAGTAAAACCTCGATAAGTCAAAAACCTCCAAATCTCGAAAAAATGTTTTGTTCCCTTCCCTTCAAACACCAAAACCTCCAAAAGAACCTCCGAAAAGAGGAGTAGCGACATAGGGTGCTTTTTAAGCGGAAAACGCGCAAACTTGTGTTTTTTTGGGGTTAAATTGGACTAGGTTTAGTCTGCCCCAGTGAGAGACTCCACGTAGTAGACACAAGTTTGTTCCGGTGCTCATCGACATCTGCCCGAGAAATACTTGCGGCCAGTGTAAAGAGTGTCCCCAGTGCTGTTAATTTTAAAAAATAGAGCGTTTAAGGCCGTTTGAGAGAGAGTGTGAAAGGGTGAGCGTAGCATGAAGCAAATAGCCATGGAGCGGGAGTAGAGAGGCAAGCAAGTGAAAGATAGGAGAAGGAGAGAGAGAGTAAGATAGAGCGAACGTCGCACTAGAGCTATAGTGAAAGGTTGAGAGAGAGTATGGGAGATCGTTGAACCGAAAAAAAAATTTCTTAAGTGTTTCTTGTTCTAGTGGGTTCAGTCCTGATTGTCTGCCTTTAAATTGTTTTCTACTTTTGCTGAAATTTTCACGGTTCCCCGAACCATACGGTGGTCTGTTGGGTGGGTGGTATTAATTATGTCTATATTTTCGACGGTATGATGATAGGGTCTTTTAATAATAAAAAAGTCTATTTCATTAGCGATTCGAGTATCTGGTGATAACCATGTCCATTTATTTTTGGTGTTTTTCTTGAAATAAGAGTTCACAATAAACAGTTGTTTTTCTAAACAAAAGTCAGTAAGTCGTTTGCCTCGCTCGCTTCTCTTACCGTCTCCCCATAAACCCATAACCAACTTTTCATCTGGAGTGGCTCGGCCTATTTATGCGTTAAAATCTCCAAGCACAAATGTGTATGGCAGAGAATTTACTAGTACATTATTTAAGCTATCATAAAAATATCTATGTTTTCTTGGCTTGACTTCGCTGTGGGGGCATAGACTTGAATTATGTTAATCTTATAATCATTAAAGGACATTTAAAGTTTTGCTACTCTGTCTGATAGAACCTCTAAATCTACAATATTTGATTTCAACTCCTTTTTAACCACAAATCCTACACCATTTCTTCCACTTTTCTTTCCGGTGTATAAAAAGATGTAGTCTTCGTATTCAATAATGTGTGTTCCCTCTTTTCTAATATCAGAGAGGCCAAGAATATCCCACTTTGTGTTTTGCAGAGCATGTTCTAATTCCTCTTGACGGCCGTTGCCTGCGAGCGACCTTACATTCATTGTACAAATTCGTGTGCCTTGAATATGGCGAGAGTGTTTTTCTATTTTTCGGTGGAGGGTGGTGGTCTACTGCCCCCACGGGGACCAGCCGTATTGGGGGAGATTGTTCTTATTATGTTATTTGTTTTCTGGGTACCAACACATGGTTGCTATGATCTTTTATCAGAGGAAGTAGGTTTAGAAAGAGAGTTCGATCTGGCCCTCATCATGTCAAAAGCACTTATTCGATTAGTTTTAGACGAATGAAGTGCCTGTTGTTTTTTTGGTTGAGCCATATGTTCAGCTTGTGGAGAAGCTGATAATTCTCTCTTCCTTTTGTCTGTGTTAGAAACATTTTCCTTGACTATAAGTTGGTCGTATTTTAAATATGCAATCTTACCATTCTTTAGTTCTTCTATTAATTTTAATTTCAATAATTTTCTTTTTTCTAACACTTCTTTGGAAAAGTCTTCAGAAATAAACAATTGCTTGAACTTTCTCTTATTTTTTAAGATTTCCTGTTTCTTCCAACTATTAACGAAGGATATTAAAATCGGCCTTGGTTTTCCTTCCTGTTTTGTCGGTTTTCCGATACGGTATATTTTGTTTACCTCTGTTTTTTCGAGTGTTATATTTAAATCCGCCAGACATTGCCTTTGGACATTCTGCAATAACTCGGTACTACTACATTCCTCCTCTTTCAAGTTAAAAATGACTAAATTGTTTTCCTTTTTTTCTCTTCTTAAATGTTCGACTTCGTTTTCTAAGGTTGCGACTTTTAATTTTAGGTTTTCATTTTCTGCTAAGACAGATTTTAATTTCTCATCAATTCTATTTATTATTTTATTAGTTAACGATTCTTCCAATTTTATATTCTGTTCCTTCATTTCAATTCTCATTTTCTCAAACAACATTTGAAATTGGTCTTCCATTGTTGTTTAGTGGTAAAAAAATAAAATAAAATAAAAGTAAACTTCGCTTTGTAGTTATGAAAGCGACAGGATTCGATCCGGAAGCCTTAATGTGCACGATGTTCCCGACGACTCGTCGCAAGTGCCAATCGACTAATTACTTAGCTCGTAAATAAATCGTATATAACACATATGATATTGTGATTTATTTTAAACAGTGCTTAGGATGTTAGATTAAAGTACTTGATTTGCACAAGACACTTTTAAAAGTCACTTTACTACACTGAACACACTGAACTGAACCCACTAGAACAAGAAACACTTAAGAAATTTTTTTTTTCGGTTCAACACACTGAAAAATCTAAGAATATCCAAGAACAATATAATAATATTATACATCGAATTAAAACCAGTGTCGAAAAGTTACCAACAATACCAGGGGTAAAGTGAAATAACTAAATTATAACTGAAAAAATAAGAGATATGATAAATGAATATGCCGCGCCTGGCCCGCGACAGACGCGAGTGGAACCGGAAGGAGGAGGCCTATGTCCAATGGTGGACAAACCAAAACTTAACTGAATGACGTTTTATCATCCCTAAATTGTAAAGTTTTTTGGAAATAAAGGCTATTATTATTATTATTATTATGGGAGATCGAGAAAAAATACATGCTATTGGTTGATTTATTCGCTAAGTAGTTACATATTAGAACTTTAGATGGAAATTCTGTCGCTTAACGTCTTGTGCAGTTAACGCAGATATTTTATTTATTTATATTAACATTAGGTACTATATAAATAAATTTTATTGTGAATATAGGTATACAAATACACGGAGTGATCATATTATACTGGTACATGTTCATCTGTTGGGCTTTTACCTAAGTAATAATGAATTTTCCAAGTAAAACTACTTCTGACATGTGTACTTTGTATGCCCGCACTGTTTTTGTTTCTAAGTAGAGTTTGTGGGATACCTACGCGGTCTGCCGCAAGATTTGCTCTTTGTGCACCGTGAGCAAACTTAATCAACATTAATTGAAGATTCTGTCATTGTTCATGGCAAAGGCAAGATGATCCGATATGTGACATATCTGTTTCCTTATTATATTTTGTTCACCACACGATAGTATTATATGCGCGCGTAATATCCAATATCTATAGTATTATAGGGCCTCGTTTTGGAAGTTTTAGTTCCATAGGGCTAAAGTAGTACGAGGACATTGTAAGTAAATAAGAATGTCAAGCAATTAAGAGGTAGATAGCTGATACCGCACCCAAGACAATTTCATGACAGTGCAAGATAATGGTTGTCGATAAACACAATAAACTTACAACAGTAATGTTATCCTTTAAAGAAAAACACTTTTTAACGGATTATAGTTATGTATTATTGTATTTAAACTTATAATTATTTGTACATAATTTTAAATTTAAACCGACGTTTCGCGTGGTTTACAGCGTGCGTGGTCACGGTGACTACGAAATTATTAAATACATAACTATAATCCGTTAAAAAGTGTTTTTCTTTAAATGTGTAAAAGTTATGTTAATAAAAGACAATACTAAATGTTATCCTTGTTGCTTGATTTAAGGTGGAATATACTATCAAACTGTCTACCTATTTTATTTAATGGGAATAACCCTGAACATTTTTATTCTGTTTTTATAGAACAAAAAAGTTCCAAGAGTGAGCTATGGTAAAGTTTGTGAGTTATTTGTTAAATCATATCTATAATTATTCATTATTGTTTCTTTGTATTATATAATCATTATATTTTTTATTGATACTAAACTGTTAAAAAAATCGAATTGCTATATTTTTATTTAATAAATTCTTGCCTCCTGTTATACTTCTTTTACTATTGTAATAAACTGTGTTTGTAAATTTTCTTATGGAAGAGAATGTTGTAATATTCTTTATGAGAAAAACGTAGAAATTATTTTGCCTCTCACTGGACGCACTGCGAACCTGACGAAAGGCGATCTGATAATATCTGTAATCGTACTACAGTTGGTGTCGATCTGAAAATATATCCAAACAACTTTCCAAGTGCATTTGTTAGTCTTTAAATTGAATATCATGTAATTTAAGGTTTGAATTTAATAATAAACAATGTTTAATTCAGCGATGATATTTGGATAGGAGATCGGAGACGGGGAAATGCTTGGCTGGCAACGCACTGGTGAGCCCTCTAGCAACACGCCTTCTGCCCATTTGCAACCCCCATTAAAAAATAAGAAAGTACTTACGTTCCACCTTCGCTTTTGAATCTTCTGCCATGATTGATAACGGAACGACCTGCAAAAGTTTTTATTTGAATTTCCCATTATAAAATTTACCCAACAGCAAGTCAGCCAATGTAACCTTTATTTAATGAAAAAAAATACTAGCATGCGCCTGTCTAAACAACGATTTTAAAATGCCTTAAATTGTCCAACTTCACTAATTATTGCGTGTGTGTGTTTTTGTGAAAATCAAACAAGTCCAATGTGGCTAGAAGCCTGGGTATAAGATTGTTTTTTGGTAAGTTTATAATAATAATAAAGTATCGCCAGATATTACAATTTACATGCCTAGTAGCCGCTGGGTATAACATTCAAGAAGCAGGAACAAAGCTACAATCTGGGAAAACAAAGTTCATGCATATCCGATCCAGTCACAGGATCTTACAGGAATGAGGTCTTTATAGGAAATTACCTTAAAATAATTAAAACTCATTATCACTTTTCAATACGTAGAAAATTAAAAAAACGATAACGAAATTTCTATTACTCAAATAAATTAATTTAAATGGGGAAAAAAACCACAGACTATATTATTCCAAAATTAATTAACTTTCTACCAGCTACACTTCTTACTAATATAACGAGAAACAATATTTAATTTAAATAAAAAAAAATATTACATAAATCAAACAATTATAAATTAAACAAAACAAAAATCAGGCGTCATCGTCATTTAATTCATATTCCAATATTGGAACATCCTGTATTCGAATGAGAATTCTCGTTTAGAACAGGTTTCTTGCATCGGCTATCTTATAACTGATAATGTTTCAATTGGTTTATTACGATGTTCGTGCAATTTTGATGGTTTAATGGTAAAAATGTTATATTGTATATAATATTATGTCACTGGCCTTAGTATGTATATAAGTTAATTATTGAAATATGTTCCACAGCCTGGTGGACTGAAAACCTCTGACCAGTTTTTGTTTCCACCACACCAACTTATTTCTATTTAAGATGATGTATACAATAATTAAATAAAAATTATTTATCGATTTTTAATCATTATTATTAATATGTCGTTGAAGAATATTGTAAATAAGTACATTTGTCTGTTGCAAATTAAATTATTCGTTTACGTTTTTAATTATGAAATGTTTGATAATAATTGACAAGTCATTGTACTCAAAACAATTTTGAACATTACTCAATAACACGTTTGATACGATCAAATAGCCTTTCGCGCACTTATTTATAAATACTTTGGCGCCCAGCCGGGGCTCAAACTCGCGACCTTAGGGGTGACTCGCGAAGCTTATGTACATTGATAATAAGCAGATAGCGACACAAGTTATCAATTTCATCATTCATCATTCGTTTGATTGAACTTTACTTACGCAAATAAATATCTGAATTTTATAAAATAACCACATCTGTACATTTCATAAATTTAATACAAAAATAACGTAAAATATTTAGTACGATGAACTCGCCCGAATTTACTATGCAAACATTTACTAGATACTAATAATAAAATAATATTTGAGAAAATTGTGCCAAAAAACATGTGTGGAACACCAAACGCAAACTATTTTTCAATCTCAAATATTAATTATTTTTTATTTCTGTACTTTGATCTATATGCATAAATTACGCGATAATTTAGAACTAATCAGTATTTTTCCATTTAGATCTTGAGTTCTAATTGGAAAAAAACTACATTCTTAATAAACAATACTATAAAACTGAAATTACTGTTTGTTTAAACCCATTAAATATTAATGGATTTTATGTGCCATAACACCAGCTCCTGCGCTGGTATCAGAATCAGATGTATACCGTCTTACCTCCATAGACTTCCATAGGTGTAATTTATGCAGTATGGCGTATCCAATATAATCCTCTGTCCCTATGTACCTTTGTATGCTTAAATCTTTGAAACTACGCAACGGATTTTGATGCGGTTTTTTTAATAGATAGAGTGATTCAAGAGGAAGGTTTATACGTAT
The DNA here is from genome assembly GCF_905147795.1 of Pieris rapae. Classification (NCBI taxonomy): domain Eukaryota; kingdom Metazoa; phylum Arthropoda; class Insecta; order Lepidoptera; family Pieridae; genus Pieris; species Pieris rapae. The sequence continues at coordinate 11,881,422 of NC_059534.1, forward strand.
AATAACATCCATTAAATAGTGGAGAAGTACTGTTATTTTTGAGGTTTCTAATGTGATGTTGTAAATAATTACACTTTTTCCGCTTATATTGCAAACGCAGGCTGAACCCTACGAGTTTTATCAAAATAATGTACTAAGTATTGTACACATTGAAAAGGTCTACAGAAAAATCCATGATGGTATATGTCTATCTCTTATGGATAACCCACACTAACTTTTTTTTGTCATTTACTTTTTACGACAAGTAATGGCACATTTTCGAAGCGATTTTAACCAATACAGCATTAATCCTTAACCAATTAAATACTTTGAATACATTGTTCATTTAATATAGATCTATACAGCCCATTACAGCTTATTTAGCAGCGATCGAACGCGTATATTATCGGAGCTTTCTAGCGACGGAAATAACCATACATAATAAAAACCTGCTTTTCATCAGCGTTGCACCCGTGCGAAGCTGGGGCGGGTCACTAGTTGACCATAAATCGAAGCGTGTCAAACAGAAGACAGATCACTGCTTATTAATAGGTATCAATAAAACAACTAAATCATGAACAAAATGCATCTGTTATATTATAAACGAGAAATATATCACATAATTAACTTGCTACCTAGAGCGAGGAAAGTTTTAATACGCATGAGGACCAAACTGTTTAAAAATTTTGTATTTTTAATGAATGTTGTAATTATACAACATTCATTAAAAATACAAAATTTATTATATTTGATTGTTTTAATAAAAAGAGAGAGAAAGACAATTTTAGAAATAATAATTAGGTTTAAAATGTCGTATATAATTCCATAAATCTCAGACAATAAATTAAAACATATACTATATCATTTATATATAAGATAATTCAAGGTCAGCTTTCAAATGATATATATTTATAGTTTCTGAATACAATTTATCTCTGAACCAACAACCAAGTTTGGTCTTATGTCATTTTATTAGCAACATTAGAGTTTTGAAACATCGCTCTATTGAGTATCATTACAATTAAAAAATATTCGAAAAACACAATCAAAATCAGTTCAGTAGTTTTAGAGAAAATTTTCCCTACAGAGCATTACGTCTGTATACAGTAGATTTTTCTTAGTGGCAAATCGTTTATATTGTTATTATAATTTAATATAGAGCAGAGGCAAATATTACAAAATTATCTTACAACGTGTGCTAAGTGACAAATCTTATAATTGCATACCTGAGACAATTAATCCTCTAATTATAAATAGATGCGCGTCCCTCTCACTGGCCGAACTCGCACTGTGAGTTATAATGTATTTATTAGTCTTATATAGGGATGGCGATAGGATCGATTATTCGATGAATCAATTAAGAATACTTCGATTCTTTATAATATTTTTGTGAATCAATATTATTTCTGATTCCAATTCGATTCGTGGCTTCTGCGTTACCGACCACAATCAGTTTCTCCAAGGAAAAAATTGGATTAGTTTTTACTCTTTTTGATTTCAATTACCTATTGGAAATTGAAATCAAAAATAACTTAAGACTAAGTTCTTTTGAGAAAAGATTTTTAAAGAATCGATAATGATTCGATTTAATAATGTTCGTTTCGAATCGAGTTTGGCCATCCCTATTATTATGTTTGATCTAATGAAGCCAATCTCCAACAAACAAGTTTGCAGTCCCGTTTGCATGATAGAAAATAACTCTTATGTATGTAAAATTAGAGCTCAAATACAAATAAAAGGTTTGTTATTGGAACAAAAATAAAAAAAAAAAACATGTATGTAATTCACACGTGGTAGGAGTGAAACCTTAAAAACAACGTTAATAACGTAATTATCATATGTAAATTAGACTTTTTTCACTATCTATTTATATGTAAATGTATTAAACTTTTCTTTAAAAGGAGTATATTTTAATGATTAATTTTAATTTATAAATTTTATATGAATCTTTGGCAAATACTAAAATAACGAAAGTTTAAAATTCCATAAAATGGAAAAGAAGAGACTCAAAGAGAGCCTATAAGTACGAGATCCGTTATTTGCTAAAAAAAATTTGTATATTTATAATTAGGAGAATGTATATCTAAAAAGTTGCCTTTAAAAATTTGGCTGCTAGTATTTATAGTGACATTATTTTGAATTGACTTCTGGGAAAGCATTTCGTTCACTTGTTATTAAAATAAAACATCGTCTACATGACGGCAATTTACAAAAAGATTTTAAAAATCACGGGTGCCGTTGATCCTATGGTCTCTTTTCTTCGCAGCCAGGTGTAAACAGGCTACATCATCACGATATAGGATCACGATAAATTTTTACGTTAATAACGTACATTTATTAATCATATATCAAATTGAAGCTATTTTTTTTATTAATTATCTTAAAGATTGCCTAGTGAAATCTGGCCGCAAGTGAGGGTTACCTGTAGTTAAAGATGATAAATATTTAAGGTGGAGTGAAAGAGAGTTAACACATAACATCATTTGTCATTTACTGCATATTTGATTGTTATGATTATATTACTATATTTTAAAAAGTGATTTGAAGGAGTTTTCAAATATTAATTATATATTCTCTGATATCTGTTCTATACGTATTAGTAATATTATATACATATATATATATATTATCTTTACTGATACAAAATTTGTAATAGGTTTAAAACTTGGGGTTTACCGAAGGCAACCAAACCTGAGGACTTTACCAAATACCTAAATAAAATATATCTAAAATGTGGATGGCGTTGCCACTTTAACGATTTGCTCTTTTTCTTACCGATACTCAGATATGCACCCCGGCTGATACTTCCCACCTCTCCTTTTTGCCGCGACTTTGCGATTATGCCAGCCTAGGTCCGATAGCGGAAATGCCAAAACGGACCGACTCATCGACCACGACCGCTGGTTACAGATTCCCTGTTCAAAAAGGTCCGATCAGTTCTGTACAGTACTGTTCAATCAGCCGATTAGGTGATACTTCGCGACTTTACCGCCCACCATGCCGACCCGCCGCACATTTACATTGTGAATAAATAATTGAGAAATCTTTCAGAATCCTATCAATAACGCTTCTAAAATTCTAGATTAAATACTCCTTAATACAAAATACAAATGACACAGAAATGCGCGCGCGTCTAATTGTTTTTAAGGTCCGTGCCCAAATTAGTTGTTGACGAACTTATACGAGCTGATACGTGTTCTTGACACCAGTATCGAAAACACGTGGATGAGGGCTACTAGCGACCTTTCCGTGGGTCCATCCGAGCAGTACTAGAGTGCATCAAGTAGCCAAGTAATTATACAGATAATTTTTTAATTTATGAACTTTATTATTATAATAATATATAGTATTATAGTGCATGCCCCATGAATACATGCTGGGGCTTCCAAACGCATAGAACGCCTAGGAACAGTTAGGAGACTTTCGAGCATCTGAAAGGAGCTAGGCTGACTTAATTAGATAATACTAGGCACAAACCAACAAACTAACAAACAAACTAATAAAAATATCTTTATCTTTCACAACGAACTAAATGAGGTTCGACGTCAGAATTTACAATTTAATTTAATTAATTTTTACATGCAAGACCATTTGTTGTTTTCTAATTCGTAAAAATAACTGTGTGTAATTACCGGAGGAAAATGAAAACCAAAAATTAATTATTAATCATATATTTCCTTATTACAAAACAGAATAATCATATCAATTAAACGTTACAAAAAACCCTTTACTCACCAGACTTGATTTTCTCTTTCATGTTTCTGAAGGGAAATTCATGGGAATTTAAGTAACCTAACAGGAATAAAAATAAAAATTGGATCTTTATTAACATAGAAACTAAATAATCCTCTATTACATAAATAAATGTCAGAATCTAATAAAGGTATAACACTAACATTATCTTATTCAACAATAAGAATAATATGACATTATAATTTACAATTCACATTACGAAAATACACAATATATTTAGTAAAATATTAAATTTATCCAACCAACATCCACCGTCAACCGGCCAATCACTTGCCGAAATCCGGCCCAGCAGCCGAATATTTGTAAAGATAATAAATTTATTTATTTAACTTTTACGAAACTTTTAACTGTCTCTCATGAGTTGTACGTTGTTTAAGCTAAGCAGGGCTGCTAGATGAAAAAAAAATCTCTCCAGTCGCATTTCGTCCCCCGCAACACAGTACACATGCGCAGCAATCCCCCCCACGTATCGACCAGCGCTAGACTTACGTGCCGCTGCCTATACAAAAAAATCATATTGCCGGGAAATTTTAAAGTGAAAAAAAATTCGTCTCAATTTATAAAAAAATAAAAGTATTCATTAGACATTTACATATTTTTCCGGTCGTATTTTGTAACATTTTTTATACGCTTCAAACTTCCGTTTTATCGAAAAAAAATCTGACGACGAAGTTCAGGATGTATTTCAGTGTGTGTCAGGATTGTTCATTACTTGAATATTCAAAAAATTTAAAAGTTTGCTAGGTACAGAAAAATCGTACATTTTCTGTACAATCGTGGTCTATCGATCGTATAATGTATATGAGTAAAAATAACAGAAAATTGTAGGAATTCGATATAAATCGTACACAGAAAGAAGGAAAGATACCAATTCTTAAAAAGGCCGGCAACGCATTCACGAACAATCTGGTATTGACTTTTCATGGGTATCAAGTAACATCATGTGAGCCTCTTGCTCCCTATACTAAATCATCAAATTTTAAGTTAAAAAAGGCAGTATTTGCTAGTAGGAGGATTTATTCATTGATATCAACTTTTTACTGGATTAAGATTAAATAATTATTATTTAAAAATTCAATTTATTGTAATATTTATTGGTGTTAACTTAACTTTTTTCCCTCAACATTTCTTATTGTTAGCCGGAATACCTCGACGATACTCAGATTACCCAGATAATTATTTATCTTGAAATATTGTATCATCGTTAGGATCTTATATTTCTTTAATTGCAACAATTAAAGAAATATACCGAAATCTTTCGCCAGCAGAACATTCTTATAATGAATCACCAATTATAAGTAACTTCTAATATGGCTAATAATATTATATACATATTATGTAATGGATTTAAACCCCATTTATAAAGGTTTTCCTTTTTTTAGAATTGGCAACTTGATCAAACTTTAATTTACAAAATGGAGCTTCCCCTCTTATAGAACAAATAATTTCTTATTGAATTTCCTGTTCTTCTTAATAAAGTTAATAATAAATGACCAGCAATTATATTAGCTGTTAAACGAATCGCTAAAGTTCCAGGTCGAATAATATTTCTAATTGTTTCATATTATAATACTATAAATGGTATTAAAATTCTAGGTGTTCCTTGTGGGATTATATGAATAAATATATGTTTTGAGGTATTAATTCATCCAAATAATATAAATGTTAATCATAAAGATAAAGATAAGGTTAAGGAGATAGTTAGATGTCTAATTCTTATAAAAATATAAGGAAAAAGTCCTAAAAAATTATTAAATGAAATAAAAGAAATAAAAATTAAAGTTGATCCTTTATTAAGTTAAGTAAAATTTTAAATTCATTATGAAGTTTTGTAATAATAAATTTTCATAAAAAACATGACGATTTTTCTCAAACTCACCAAAGTTTAATTATTACTATTACTTTAGGGTTTTCTTTTTCTCTACTTCAAATATACGAATATTACGAAGCTCCATTTTCTATTTCTGATAGAGTATATGGATCAACATTTTTTATAACAGGATTCCACGGATAACACGTAATTATTGGAACAATTTTTATTCTTACATGTTTTATTCGACTAGCAAATAAGCACTTTTCAAGTTCATACCATTTAGGATTTGAGGCGGCAGCATGATATTGACACTTTGTAGATGTAGTATGATTATTTTTATTTATTTCTATTTACTGATGAGGTAATTAATTTATTTATATAATATATTTAGTATTATATAAATTACTTCGAATTGACTTCCAAACAATAAGTTTAAAATTTTTAATATAAATAATAAAAATTATAATATAATAATTTCATCAATTTTATAAAAAAAAACAAACCTAGATCGAGAAAAATGTTCGACATTCGAATGTGGATTTGACCCAAACTGTTTGCCCCGAATTCCATTTTCTTTTTAATAACTGTAATTTTTTTAATTTTTGATGTTGAAATTACTTTAATTTTCCCAATTATCCCATCTTTTTACATAACAAATATATTTATTTGATTTTGAAATTGAACATATTAGGAAAATCGTTTAAAAAAAAACATTTGATTTGCATTCAAAAAATATTATAAATTAATTTTTCTTAAATAAGAAGCAATTCCCATGCATTTAATTTCAACTTAAAAGATAGAGTAAAATACTCCTTATTTAAAATTATTAGTTGAAACCAAAAAGAGGTATATCACTGTTAATGATATTATTGAATAATAATTCCAATTAAAGAAATATTCTATATAAAGCTGCTTACTTAATCTTAGTGGTTAATTACCATTAAAAAAAACTTTACTCGTTGGGTGTCGCGGTTGGCGGATTTTGCAGACTAATTTGGAATGTGATTACGTTGTGTTGAGTGGATGGGAATAGGTGAGAGCTGACTTCCCAGTGTCTTATTTTGTTGATGAGCGGTGTGGTGCTAAAGGTTAGGTCGATAATGGAAGAGCGAGGGCGGCCGTGTGTGATTGTTTCGAAGGTGGGTGTATTTCCCACATTGCACAGGTGCAAGTCCGAGGAGCTCATGAGGTCGACCAGATCGTGACCCCGTCTATTGCTACGGGGGTAGCGACCTCCGCCCCAGAGTGAATGCCATGCGTTGAAGTCACCGCAGACTACGATAGACGCGTGAGGGTGTTGAGTGATGAAGTGTTCTAGTGTGTTGAGAGTGTCATTATTGTCTATTTCTGGCTCTATGTATACAGAAGCCACGTATAGTGTGGAGGTATGGGTGGGTATGGAGATGATTACCAGGTTGCCGGTAGAGTGTTGTGTGAGTAGCATAGCGTTGATGTGCGGACGTGTAACTATACAGGCTTTCGTATTTCCTCCCCGATTGGTTTGGAATGTGCGTAGGCCTGGTATGTGCGGTGAGTGAGTGTTATTACCTAGATATGGCTCGGAGATGACTGCTATGTCAGTGTGATTGTTATCAAAGTGTAATTTGAGTTCGTGAAATGCATTGCGAGACCTATCGAGGTTCGCCTGTAAGATATTAAGATGAGCGTGCATGTTTAATTGTAATTGATTTTGGCCTCGACGCGGGCACGCATGGACTTCACTTTGGGGCAGTTTTCGCCGTCAGCGCGATGACCGACATCGGTCTGGGTCTTAAACTGGTGGTTGTGTTCGGTGCAGTTAATGCAGCAAGGCTTCTCTGAGGCCGCCTTGCTACATTCACCCGTTGAGTGTGTCTTTGCGCACTTAGCGCAGGTGGGGACGGTGGCTGGACAACGGTTTTTGGTGTGCCCAAAACCTTGGCAGTTTCTGCACTGAAGAAACGGTGAGAAATTCTCACAATGGACCCTCTGGTAAGTGATAGCGACCCTTTCGAGCTCCAGGAACTTGCGCCAGGCTGTCGGCGAAGTGTTTATAACCGCGTTGTACAGGTTTTCGTTCCTGTTATTTCTTTTGAATTTAACGTCGAATTTTTCCTCTTTCAGAGATGGATTCTGGTCTTTTATTATGTTGATTAGGTCCTCAGGGGGAGTGTTTTTGCTGATACCTTTAATATGTATCATGGGATCGAGACGGCGCTCCTCTTCCGCATTGAGCGAGCCCGTCTTTTTTAGATGCGTGAGCGCGTGTTGCCGGTTTTCGTTATTAATAAAAGTGATCTTTAATTTGCCCTTTGACAGGGGAGATATTTTTAACGGTGCGTAGCCGCCCTCTCGGAAATTAATCGATTTCCTGACTTTATCGACTAGTTGTTGGGGGGTTGAGCTGGGTTCTCCGCTGACCACTATGGACGGCCCCGACTCCTTTTTAGAGGTAGCTGCGATGCTAGCATATGATTTACTGAGCCCAGATGGGGCGTTGGTGGTTTTAGTGGCCGAGTTAATATTGTTAATTTTGTCCATGAGTTTGGTCATTTTTTTGTTATTTAGTTCAAGAAGTGCCGTGTGCTCTTTTAGTTTGTGCAGGAATTCGTCCTGTTGAGGCGCAAAAGAAACCGGGCTCGTTTTGTTAGGAGGACCTTGCGGTTGCTCAATTAAAGTAGGTGTTGGTGTTGGGCAGGATGGGAGACGCGTGAGCCTGGTCTTGATAATAAGCGTGGCATTTTCGAGGGAGGCGTGAATGCTATTTTTTATTTCCGTTTTTATGTTTCTTGAGGCCCCGAGCGCCTCTTTGGCTTTGGTAAGCCATTCGCAGGCTTCGTCAATAGGGTTTGAGTGATCGCTGATGACCAGCCTAGTGGGAGAGCGGGCAAATGACGGCAGAAGCGCTTCTGACTGCGCGCTAACCGCAGCAGGCGAGGGGGTTTGTCTCATGGTTTTGGGTGGTGAGCGGAACATATTTAGCTTATTACGGAGGACTATTCAGATGGAATTTACTTTACGATTGTATTTATATTATTTTTGTTTTTATTGTTTTAATCCTGTTAAGGAAATTGAGTTTTTTAAGGTATTTAAAACTAGTGAAAAAAAAAATGAAATTTAATGCGAAGTATTTATTGTTTTAGGTTCTATTACCCGAGAGGATTATTTATTTAATATTGAAATGTAGTTTCTAACTTAAATTTGTAATTGTAACTATTTTATAAAATATTTTTGTTGTTAAAATCCTGTTAAAAAAAGGCGACCGACGCTCTGGAAGTATTTATTGTTTTGCGTTCTATTACCTGAGAGGATTATTTATAAAAATGGAATTTTAGTTTAAAGTTGTAACTGTATTTATATTATTATTGTTTTTATTGTTTTAATCCTGTTAAGGAAATTGAGTTTTTTAAGGTATTTAAAACTAGTGAAAAAAAAAAATGAAATTTAATGCGCTTCACGAATTCGGCGAAAACTCGGCAGCGGACAGAAGACAGATAAGGCCCGACCCTAATAATCGCTTGCTAGCGCACGTGCAAGAACAAAAGGCGACCGACGCTCTGGAAGTATTTCAATACTCCCACTAAAATTTAAACTAGGTACAAATATAAAAAAAAATAAACTCCTACTGAAATTAGAGTTGTGAAAAGAAAAACAAAATGTGATCTCTTAAATAGATAAAAGCTTGAGTTGGTAACGCTTTAGTTAACATATCTGCTAATTGACTGTTACTAGGAATATAATTTAGTTTAATTACACCCAACTCAACCTTTTCCCTTATAAAATTAAATTTTACATCTATGTGTTTGGTTTTCTTATGATAAACAGGATTGCTAATTAAACTTAATTGCACTCTGATTATCAACATACAATTGAACAGATGTAATATTTTCACCTAAATCTAATAATAATTGCTGTAACCATAATATCTCTTTTGCAGCTTCACAAGCAGCTACAAATTCTGCTTCAGTTGTTGAGAGAGCAGTAGTCTTCTGTTTCTGGCTACACCATGTTATAGGTCCCCCATTCATATTAAAAATATAACCTGTAGTAGACTTACGCGTATCTACATCACCTGCAAAATCTGAATCCGAATAGCCAGTGAGATCACTACTTTCTCCATAACATATACATAAATCCTTTAGTATTTATTAGGTATCTAATAACACGTTTAATGGCATTTACATGTTGTTGACTTGGATCGTTTACATATCTACTCAAAACATTTACAGCAAAAGAAATGTCAGGCCTTGAAACAGAGCTCAAAAAGAACAAGGACCCTATAGCTTCTCTGTATGGAAAATTAATAATATTTTCATCCATTTTCTTTGAAATAACAACATTTACATCTGCAGGGGTACTGGCAGGATTTGAATCACTCATACAAAACTTCTCTATTAATTTTTCAATGTAATCTCTTTGATAAATACAGATACAATTATTTACTCTCTCTATTTCCATTCCCACAAAATATTTCAATTTTAATTCTTTTATTTTAAATGTTTGTTTCAAATATTCTATAACTCTTTTAATCATTGAGGAACTGGAAGAGACTACAAGTGCATCATCAACATAAATTATTATGAATACTTTCACCCCATTGAAAATACCTACATAAACACAACAACACACAACAACATATTTTATTAAAAACTCAGTGAATCTTCTATTCCAACAACGAGACGCCTGTTTAAGTCCATACAGTGATTTATTAAGTTTTAGGATACAATCATTTTTAAACGAAATTCCTTCTAGTACTTCTATAAAAATATTCGCTTCCAAATACCCGTTCAAAAAAGCAGTCTTTACATCAAACTGTTGAATTTCTAAATTATATTTAGCTGCAATAGAAAGGATAATTCTTATAGAGTCATATCTCGTTGTTGGAGAGAATATTTCTTGATAGTCAATATCTTTTATTTGATTAAATCCGCGTGCACATAAACGAGCTTTAAACCGTTTTACCTGATCATTTTCATCCTTCAAAAGCAAAAACCCACTTTGTAGTAAGCGTACGTTGACCAGACCTCTCTACTGGAGTCCAAGTATTATTCTCTTCATGTGCAAGCAATTCTTCATCAATAGCTTTCAACCAGTCGTTTCTTTGTGGACTTTTCATCGCTTCAGCATACGTTTGTGGCAGTGACAGTTCAATTAGGTTTGCTTCAAAACGTCTATTAATCCTTGGTCTCAAATTTATGTTGCTTTGAATTAAATCATCATCTAATTCTTGAGAAGGTTCATATGTAGAGTCATTACTATTACAACTCAACATGCTATCTTCATTCTCTGATGATGAAGTTTCCACAAGAGTATCCTCTACATTTGTTTCTTGCATTTGATTTTGTTGTCCTAATGTCTTCACTTCATCGTCAATGTATATTTGTGTAATATTCTTCCTTATCTCTGGAACATTATGTTCTTCAAAAATTAAATTTCTTGATATTTTAATCTTTTTGGTTTCTGGATTGAACATCCTGTAATTGTTATTATCATACCCAATTAGTATCATTTTCTCACTTTTTTTGTCAAGTTTAGTTCTTAGCTGATTAGGAATATGGACATATCCAATACTTCCAAACACCTTCACATGGCCTATATGAGGTTTGATGCCGTTCCATAATTCAAATGGTGTTTTCTTAGGAGTTTGGCTGGAGGAAGTCCGGTTTAATAAATATACTGCATTTGGGGGGGAAAGGGTATCAAGTACACGGTGGTGTGCATCGATGCTGGATGCATGCTTAAAAAATGCTGTGTTTGCTAGCGTACGCCTTGCGAGTGTGTAGCTTGGCTATATTGCGCGCACCCGAAAGCCCGATTCACGGGCGTCCTCGTCGCCTCCCCTGGGTACTGTACAGATCTGTTAACGGGTTTCACACAAAACATCCTCCTCGGGGTCTGTACTGCTGACTGTGACGGGCGAAGGCGAGTCATCGGCGCCTCAAAACCGATCAAGCATCAAGTGTGTCTCGAAAGAGTCACCTCAAACCGTAAACCTACGGGAACGGGAGTCTGGACTTCATCATCTGGGCCGCGAGGAAGAAAACCTCTATAATAAATTACCCCTATCCTACGGTGGGAAACGTGCCAAGGGATGTGTATGCCCCTACATGGGGTGTATATGGCTGATGGGATAATTCAGTCTCTAGCGTCCAACTTCAACGAACCTGGCAAACGTTGTCGTAATGTGCCTTCTTCTGGGAAAAAGGGCGTCACCCTAGAAGCGACCAGTTTATTCGACCCTACTCGTGGGAACATCATGCAAAGAACACCACCTAAATCTTCGAAAATCGACATCTCAAAACAATCCCCAGGCTATCCCTCGTATTCTGGGGAGGCAAAAATTTTGCCACACCAAATGTATAATGAAAGCGAATGTGATCTGTCTTGCGATCCGGCTAACCCCCGGTGCCTTCCACCCGGGCTGGAAGACAACACGAGGGTGGGTACTCAGGCGCCCGTGACAGTGAATGCAACTGGTCAAAGTAAGAAATATGTACAACAAGCCTTCCATCCAAGCCTGTTTATAAGACAGAGAAGTGTATCGGTTGGGAATTTACTGCCTACCAGAAATGAGGAGAAGGCACCACAGAACTCTCAAGAAGTGGCGTGCGATACCAACTTACCTGAGTGGCAAACGGCTCCAGTGAATAGAAAGCCGAATAAAAAAAGGAAACTCTCAAATCAGTCCCCCGAAAGTGTAGCTACTTCGAATATGTTCGACGGACTACCTCTAGTTGAAGATCCTATTCAAACTAAAGGAAAGAAGCCCAGCAATCCGCCTCCAATCATATTATATGGAGTCCAAGATGTCAATAAACTAACGGAATTTCTTGAATCTGCAACTGAAAGATCCACATTCAAGTTTAAGATAGTAAACAAAACACAAATTAGAATTATTAGTGAAGATATAGATGTTTACAAAAAACTTATTACAGCTGTAAGAGAGAAGGGTCTCATTGGCCATACATTCAACCGAAAAGAAGATAGAAATTACAGACTAGTAGTAAGAAACTTGCACCACACTACTCCACTTGATGTTATAAAAACTGAATTTGAGAAAACGGGAAACATAGTAGTTGGAGAGATTATCAATGCCAGATTTGGGCCTGATAAAAAACCTACCTCAACTTTCTTTGTTAACCTGCAGCCTAGTCAGCATAATAAAGCAGCCAAGGAAATTAGACATATTTTCCACCAAATTGTTACTATAGAAGACCCAAAAAAGAGGACCACTATAGTTCAGTGTCAAAGATGCCAGCAGTATGGTCACACCAAAAACTACTGTATGAGACCAGGTCGATGCCTCAAGTGTGCAGAATCACACTTAACTAAAGATTGTCCTAAAGTGGACCGCAGTACCCCTGCGAAATGTGCTCTATGTCTCGGCCCTCACCCTGCGAATTATAAAGGTTGCGAGGTATATAAAGAAATCCTAGCCAGAAAAACACAGCGTTTGTCTGTAAGCACGAGAAAAGCTGCTACGTCACGCTCTCCCAATAATGTTATAAGCCCAAACTCACAACCTACAAACCAACCCTCGAACCCACCAACAAGTAATACACTTAAGAGGTATAATGAAGTGGCTAAAAGTAATCCTTTAGATCGATGCACAAACCAACAGTCTGTACTGGATCATCAATCACTGAATAACAGAATTGAGGAAATATTTATAAAGCAATCACAAAAAATTGATACAATCCTTCAACAAATGAGCACCATTCTGGGGCTCTTGACTACCCTAGTTACCAACTTATCACAAAAATAAATAAACTCAAAATTGCTACCTGGAACATAGATGGCCTATCGCCTAAGAAAAGTGAAGCTGAAATCCTACTAAAAATGCATAATCTGGATGTCTTGCTTATTTCTGAGGCGCACCTTACATCGAACAGCCAAATTCATATACAAAACTATAACGTGTATTCAACAAATCATCCCGATGGCACTGCACATGGAGGCACTGCTATTATAATTAGATCATCCATAGAACATTATGAACTCCCACAATTTCGATCTGAATTCATTCAAGCCACCTCAATAAATATACAGGATGAAAATGGGAATTTCTGTATCTCCTCGGCTTATTGTCCTCCAAAGCACGCTATAACTGAGAAACACTTCACCACATATATAAACAGTCTCGGTCCAAGGTTCATAGCAGGTGGAGATTGGAATTCAAAGCATCTGCATTGGGGGTCGAGATTGATTACCACGCGAGGTAGAGAGCTTAAAAAATGCGTTGATAAAAACCACTTAACAACAATCTCCACCCCCGAGCCTACCCACTGGCCAAGCGACCCTGGAAGATTGCCTGATGTCCTGGACTTCTTTCTAATGAAGGGTCTCTCACGACTCTTTCATCACATTGATGGCTTTCTCGATGGTTCTTCAGCCCACATCCCAGTGATATTAACTATTAGTACCAACGTCCTGGAGTGCCAACGGAAACTAGTACTGTATAACAATAGAACAAATTGGCAAATGTTTCGTGAACTCGTTGAGGACGCCCTACTTCTGCGGATTTCATTAAAGAATGAGGAGGAAATAGATGAGGCAGTCTTGGCATTTACGAGGGTGGTGCAGGATGCATGCTGGAGGAGTTCTGAGGAAGTGGGGCGGAAAAACACCAGACAGCTCTCTGTACCCCACGAAATTCAGGGCATGATCCTAGAGAAGAGAAGATTACGTAGAGTGTGGCACAATAGTCGTCATCCCGCTGACAAAACAGCACTAAACATCTACGCTAAACACCTTAAACAGGCTATAAAAGATAATCTAGATGCTACTATTGAGGAAAACCTGAAGTCGTTAACAGCTACAAAAGACACCGACTACTCTCTCTGGAAGGCATGCAAAAATCTAAATCAACCAACAAACCCTAAACCACCTATACGTCTAGATAGAAGCAAGTGGGCTAGATCTAAACTAGAAAAAGCAAATGCTTTTGCTGACCATCTAGCTAAAGTATTTGTACCAAACGAAGCCACTCCAGGGTCGGATGAAGCAGAAATAGATGATATTCTCCATCAGGATTTCCAATTGGATTTGCCCTTGAAGACTGTAACACCAAGGGAGGTACAAAGAACTATACAACAAATGGAGAATAGAAAGGCACCAGGTTTCGACCTCATTGACAAAAAGGTTCTTTCCGAATTGCCTCGTAAGGCTATAACCTACTTGACAACCCTTTTCAACCGGATTATAAGTGTTGGATACTTTCCAGCGCTATGGAAGGTTTCTCAAGTGATTATGGTCCATAAGCCCGGGAAATCGCCACATGAAGTCTCATCTTACCGACCTATAAGTCTTCTCCCGATTGTCTCTAAAGTACTAGAAAAGGTATTACTACGACGACTCTTGCAAGCTATGAATAAAAATTCTGTAACTCCAGATCACCAATTCGGGTTTAGAGCACAACATGGCACCATAGAACAAACTCACAGGGTGTGTAAATTCATAAGCAATAGCCTCGAGCTAAAAGAGTACTGCTCCTCAGCTTTTCTGGACGTTCATCAGGCATTCGATCGGGTATGGCACAAGGGGCTCTTATGCAAGATCAAGTCACTTCTGCCTCATAGTTACTATGGAATCCTAGAGTCTTATATCACCGATAGAATATTCCAAGTGAAAGAGATGGATTGTACATCAGGCTTTCATGATATACTTGCAGGGGTACCTCAGGGCTCTGTACTTGGTCCAGTGCTGTACACCATATATACCTCAGATCTACCATGTACCCCTGGCGTCAATATTGCAACCTATGCAGACGATACCGCAATCCTGGCTTCGAGTAAACAACCGGAAGAAGCCACGTTAAAGCTCCAGCGAAGCCTAAATGAAATAAGCAACTGGTTCGATAAATGGAGAATCGGGGTAAACACGGGCAAGTCAGTGCAGGTGACATTCGCTCTGGGAAGAAGGACATGCCCGCCTGTCAACCTAGGAGGTAGGGAGCTGCCTCAAAGTGATACAGTCAAATATCTTGGACTGCACCTGGACCGTAGGTTGACATGGCAAAGGCATATCGAGGCAAAACGGCTTGAAATAAACTTGAAATACAAGAGGCTGCACTGGTTATTGGGTAGAAACTCGAAATTGGCCATCGACAACAAACTCCTTATTTACAATTCTGTTATAAAACCCGTGTGGACCTACGGAATACAATTGTGGGGAGCAACATGCGACTCTAACAAAACTAAAATTCAAAGAACACAAAATTACATCCTTAAACAAATAAGCAACTCGCCGTGGTTTATTAAAAACGCTGAAGTACATGAACACCTGGGCATACCTACAGTTAAAGCGGAAATAAAATTGTACGCCCAGAAGTACAAGACTAGGCTGGAAAATCATCCTAACCACCTAGCTGTTCAACTCACCCTACCCGAGTGTATAAGCCGTCTCAAAAGACGAAGAACCCTTGAGCTCGGCAACATTGTCTGAGCTAATATTATTATGGTAGATATTCCTATTGAGGAATGTCTCCACCCGCCAGTCTTCCTACAACTCATCTGCTCATAGTCAGAAGACTGATTGCACGATGCGCTCTTAAAAAAAAAAAAAAAAAAAAAAAAAAAATATACTGCACAATTCACAGCCTCAGCCCATAATTCCAGTGACACATCCCTCGCGTACAACATTGAATGTGCACTCTCCACAATGGTACGGTTCTCTCTTTCAGCACGCCCATTTTGTTCTGGTGTATATGGCGCAGTACACTCATGAATTATACCTTCTTTGCTGAGATAGTCATTGAAGGTTTTATTCACATACTCTCTTCCATTATCAGTATGCAATATTCTGACACTATGCATGTACTTATTTTTGATCATAGCATTGTATTTCATGAATATGTCCATCTCATCACTTTTATGTTTGACAAAATATACATGCCTGTAACTTGTAGCAGCATCCTTAAATAATATAAAGTATCTCATACCTTGGATATGTATGACTCATAGGTCCACAGACATCACTATATACTAGGTCACCTGGCTGTAGTTCTCCTCGTATAGATTTGTGAAATGGAAATCTGCACTGCTTTCCATATGCACATGCTTCACAAACAAAATCAGTTTTATCACTGTTATTCAGTTTCAGTTTCAAGCCTTCTACCACATTATCAGCACTCATACTCTTGATTTGTTTTAGGTTAACATGTCCCAGTCTTTCATGCCACATTTTAATGTTATTTTGATCACTTTGAACTAAGTTACAGGTATCTGAGACCACAGCTTTAATTTTCAATTCATATAAATTATTTTCTGTTATTGTTGCACACATTACCAAGTCATTGCCTTTGTAAATGAATGCACCAGAGTCTTTCTTGATAATGATATAGGATTTACGCATTATCACACCTTCTGAGAACAGATTTCGTCGCAAATTCGGAACATACAATACATCATGTAGTTCACTGTTCTCCCACTGTCCATTAACACATCTCTTTATTAACACCTTGCCAATGCCAGCCACTTCCACTGATTGTTTGTTTCCTAATGTCAATGATTTCTGGTTACATTCCAATAGTTCTACAAAGAACTCCTTTCTATAGGTCGCATGTGCAGAGGCACCACTGTCTAAAATCCACACATTGTCTTCAGCTTCATGGAATTTGGTTTCTACATTAAACACTAACAGTCTGCACCTTCCTGTTGAGGTTTTCTATACTTGGATTTCTTTGGAGCACGACATTCTCGAGAAAAATGTCCTCGTTTCCCACAATTATAACATTCAAATCTGTGTTTACTGTTTTTATTTTGATTTGAATTACTAGCATTTCTATTCAGCTCACTTTGTTGTGGGCTATTTTTCCATCCTTTCTTAGCCACAAGAAGAGCGGTTTCTTGTTCTTCTTCACACTGTAAACTAGCTTCTTCATCTAACAAACGAGCAGTGAGATTGACAAGAGTCAGTTGCTCTGGATCCAAAGACATCTACGCTTGACGGAGTGATCTATACTTATGAGGCAGTGTTCCAAGTATTTTTGTTATCACAGCCATTTCACTAATACTTTCACCACTTTTTTTTAACTGCTTGGCCAATGATTCCACTTTAGAAATGTGTTGAGCTACACTGTCATTTGTAGACATTTTATACTGGTAAAACTTTTCATGGATCAACATTTTACATAATTCACTCTTCTGTTCGTATATTGATTCAAGTTTTGTCATTATTTCCTTAGCAGTTTCACAATTTTCTATTAAAGTTATTTGTTTGAAGTCCATCGAAGATGTTATAATAAACATGGCCATGCCATCATTCTTTGTCCATTCAACATTATTTCCAGCCGGTTTAGGCACTGAAATATCAATCCCTTTTGCTTTTAGGGCACACTTTATCTGGAATTTCCATTGCCTAAAGTTATTTCCATCAAATTTTTCTAAGTTTATTGACCGCATTGAATCCATTTTGAGGTTATTTTGTCAATTTCTTCACAATACGATTGTAACTTTTTCTTTGCTATTTTTCTTAAAACTTTCAATTGCAGAATCTACTGGGCCCATAATCTGAAGGATTATGGGTCGTTTATCAAAGAAACGATAGTAATTAGCACAAATATAACTTTTATTTGGTAATAAGATGAATGACAGCAAGAACACTTAGTTACAACAATCTTCATATATAGTGTTGCCACCTAGTTAAATTTTCAAAAACTATTTTACTTAAATTGCTCAATAAAATTTAATGCGCTTCGCGAATTCGTCGAAAACTCGGTGGTAGACGGGTGGCAAAGGAGACCCGACCCTATATACCCTAGAGACCCTATGTAAAATGTATAAAGTAAAATTTAGAAAGATTTTAGATAATAACTGAAATGAAATAAAATTGGCGCGAGACAAAACACGTTAAAACAAAGAAGTATTCGAAATTTAAACAATGAAAAATGAAAAATAACTACAACTACTGACTTATTTATTGACGGCTGGCCGAGAGGTTGCTGGTGGATGCAGCAGCAGCAGATCCGTAGGTTTGAGGACACGCACAGGTAGACTCACAAAACACGGATTTTAGCGGTAGATAGATCGCACGAACACAAACTTTCAACTTGTTATACGCGGTGGAATATGAAAAATCCCGGTAAATAAGTAAACTAAATAAGTTAGGTTAGGTTAGGTTAGGTTAGGTTTTTTTTTTTTTTTTTTTTTTTTTTTTTTTACCTCCATCAACTCACCACATGTACAAGGGCGACCGGCGCGATTTTTTCGTCGGAAAAGAAGGAAGGAAGAATGCAGCTCTAGCGACGCTGGAACCCCTCACTCGACGAGAAAGTCGCGGGCTGCATTAAGTAAACTCCAACGAGTAGAACGGGAGAAGAGGGTTGAAGCAGAACTACTAGAGGCGACCCCCAGTCCCCCAACAAAAACTGGAAGCACAGCGCAAACCGAACGTCACGCTGATCCAAAGGTGAGGATTGAGGCCAGTCTCGCTGCAGTGGAAAAAGTCGCCCGACACTCGAGTAACCTGAAGGGCACTTTTGTCTCAGCGCTAAAACAGGCGGTAACCTCGATCCGTAGAGACGCCGAAGAGCTAGCTGACCGTACAGTCAGCGAGGAAACGAGGGCGCTCCGGAACGAAAATGAGAGACTTCGTGGACAGGTGGAAGCACTTCAAAAAGAAATGGCTGAGTTGAGAACCCTGATACAAGAGTGCTCAAGGAAACCGGTGCATAAAGAGCCATTACGGACTTCTTCACCATCTTCGCAGCTACCACAACTCTTAGCCGAGCTGGAAGGTCGTTTAATGAGGCAAATGGGCGAATGTCTTAGCGCGAGACTCGCAAACCTGGAGCCTCGATTAAATGCGGAACCGAAAATTCGGCCACCATTAGCCGCGGATCCGATTCCAATTGAGGACTCTACGACAAAGAGCATAGAAGAACACTCCATAGGGGAGAAGAGAAAATCTAGGAAAGGAAAGAAGCTGCGGGCACCTGATGCTAACAATGCACCCGATGCAGTAAGTGCGCAGATCCCACCAACCCAGAGCAACCCAGAGGCAAACTGCGAGCAAGAGTGGATAACAGTGCAAAGTAAGCGTAAACAGGCCAAGAATACCCCAACCGCTGCCATCGTAAAGCCCGCGGCTACGACTACTCAACGGCCACGAGCAAAGCTGAGAGCCCCGAAATCCACGGCCGTTGTGCTTACAATCACCGAAAAAGAACAGACCTACGCCTCTGTATTACGGGAGGCAAAGGAAAAAATTAAACTAAGTGATTTGGGCATAGAAGCCGTCAAATTTAAGCGGGCGGCGACGGGAGCGGTGATACTAGAGCTACCCGGATCACGCAGTGGAGACAAGGCCGATGCCCTTGCTAGTAAACTGAAAGAAATCTATGCTAGCGGGGTGAGCGTGTCGAGGCCGGAGAAGTGTGCCGAGGTACGAGTGGCCGGCCTCGATGACTCTGTAACGTCGGACGATATCAAAAAGGCGATAGCGGAGATTGGGGGCTGCAACCGCGAACAAGTAATAGTGAGTGAGGTTCGGCCAGACAGAACTGGATTGTTTGGAGCCTGGGTTCGGTGTCCAATTCTTGCGGCCAAGAAAATCACCGAGGGACGACTACTCATAGGCTGGGTCGCAGCAAGGGTAACCTTACTGGAACGCAAGGAAATTAGGTGCTACCGGTGCCTTCAAAGTGGGCACGTAGCCAGCCGGTGCACGTTTGGCGCTGATCGTAGCAATCTCTGCTACCGCTGCGCACAACCAGGCCACCGGGCCGCGACTTGCGAGGGCAAACCCGTGTGCGTCCTTTGCACGGAAGCGGGCCGAAAGGCAGACCATCGGCTAGGGAGCGCTAAATGTCCGGCCCCTAGCGCCAAAGTTGCTAGAAGAGAGACGCCGCGGCACAACATGGTTCCGACCGGGTCCGCCCCACCGGACGGGGCAGCAATGCTTACAGATAAAATCGTAAATGCCTAGCACGGTACGGTTCCTCCAATGTAACCTCAACCACTGTGCCAATGCCCAGGATCTTCTGACACAAAGCATGGCACAGTGGTCCATTAATGTTGCAATGGTGTCAGAACCATATATCTCAGAGCTGAGGACCGCTTCAAATTGGATTGTGGATACGGAAGGCCTCGCAGCCGTTATACTCGACGGGGACCAGATGGCACTTGCGGGACCGCACCTAAAGGGTCGCGGGTGTGTCGCCGTCCGAGTCTCGGAGAATCTGGTAGTAATAAGCGCCTACTTTTCACCCAACAAGACACTCGCCGAGTTCGAGCGGTTTTTAGTCGAGATAGGCTCACTGGTAGATTGGGCCCGACCCCACGAGGTAATTGTCGCCGGTGACTTCAACGCAAAGTCGACTGCGTGGGGGACGCTGGATGACCGTGGACGAGGACAGGCCTTGTTACGATGGGCCGCAATGTACAATTTGACAGTATTAAATAAAGGCTCCGAGCACACGTGCGTACGCAGAGCGGGAGGCTCTATCGTTGATGTCACTTTTGCGAGTTCCTGTCTTGCTCGTCGCGTTGAAGATTGGGAGGTTATGACAAAGGTAGAAACACTGTCGGACCATAGATACATCCAATTCCGTATCCCTCCATTGTCGTCTGCTAGATCGGCTGAGCAGAGTCTCATTCCGTCTGAAATCGGCCCTAAATGGTCGCTGAGGTCGTTGGATAGAGTCGTGTTCGAAGAGGCGACAATAGTTAAGTCCTGGTGTTCCAGCCGCACTAATGCTGATATAGAAAGTGAAGTTCGGTGGCATGCAAAAGCGTTAGCAGACCTATCAGAGGCGTCAATGAGACGCGTACGAATTTTGAGGCCGAGGGATAAAGTTTACTGGTGGTCTGACGAACTAGCTGGTCTTCGATCAATCTGTGTGAGATCGCGGAGGATGTTTACGCGGTACAGGCGCCGACCGCTAGCACGTCGCAGTCAAGATGAAGAGGAACGGCTATACGTAGACTATCAAGCTGCAAAAAAGGATCTAAGGGTAGCAATAGCAAGGTCCAAAGAAAATGCTTGGAATGAGTTTCTTAACACGTTGCAACAAGATCCCTGGGGTCGCCCCTTTCGACTTGTAATGAGCAAATTGCGACCCCGGGCGCCGCCACTGACGTCCACCATGCAACCTTCGCTTCTTGACTCGGTGGTATCCACCCTGTTTCCACGTGGGAATGGGCGTACACCTACCCCAGCGCATCCGTACTCGATTCCAAGCGAAGAGTCAATACGCGTGACGCCTGAAGAATTAGAAGCAGCATTGGCAAAGGTCGCCGCAAAAAACACAGCTCCAGGCCCTGATGGCATTCATGGCAAGGTGTGGGCTCTCGCCCTTAAGGACGAAGAATTGGCGTGGAGGTTCTGCAGTTTGTTGACGCAAATCATGCAGAAGGGAGAGTTTCCCTCCGCCTGGAAGACTGGGAAATTAGTGCTGCTAAAGAAGCCCGGAAAAATCGAAACATACCCTTCTGCTTACCGCCCAATCGTATTGTTGGATGAGGGTGGCAAAATCTTGGAGCGGATCATGGCTAAAAGAATAAATAGACATCTAGAAACCATCGGACCAGATCTGCACAGTGCTCAGTTTGGCTTCCGGCGGTCGCGGTCTACTGTGGACGCAATCGCAGAGGTGCGAGAAATCAGCGAGGAGACCACGGAGCAGGGTGGAGTTGTACTGGCGGTGTCCCTTGACATCGCCAACGCCTTCAACACCATTCCTCACGAGGCTGTTCTGCGAGGCTTAGTACATCATGGGATACCGTTATATCTCCAGAGGCTAGTAGAATCGTACCTGTGCGATCGTAAAATTGTGTTCCCGGGTAGGGATTCTTGGAGAAGCTACCGAGTCACATGTGGTGTACCTCAAGGGTCCGTTCTGGGGCCCCTGCTTTGGAATATAGGCTACAATTGCATCATTAAGACATCTCTGTCTATAGGTGTTAGGGTCATTTGTTACGCCGACGATACCTTGGTTGTGGCATCTGGCAGTTCCTACGTCGAGGCGAGCCGTCGCGTAACTGCTGGGGTAGCTCAAGTCGTAGCGCAGATAAGACACCTCGGGCTGCGTGTCGCGCTGCAGAAGTCCGAAGCGATCTGTTTTCACGGCCCGGGGCGAGCGCCTCCAGCGGGTGCGCACATCGTCGTTGCGGGAGTGTCCATCGAGGTAGGAAAATCCCTGAAATATCTGGGCCTAGTACTAGATTCCCGGTGGACGTTTAGAGCACATTTTGCCGCACTTGCCCCGAAGCTCACCGCCACTGCAATGGCTCTTAGCCGGATTATGCCAAATCTAGGCGGGCCGAGCGAGGGGTGTCGTCGACTCTACTCCGGCGTCGTCAAGTCGCAAGCTATGTACGGGTGCCCAATATGGGCTGATAAGCTGTCCCGCAAGAACAAGCAGCTTCTGAGGCGTTATCAAAAACTAATGACGATTAAGGTTGCGCGAGCGTACCGCACGGTGTCATACGATGCCGTGTGTTTGATCGCAGGTTCCGCGCCCTGGCACCTCGAGGCTACCGCTCTGGCAGACGTCTATTGGCGCAGGGCTGATACGCGTGAAGCAGGGAGAGAACCGGACACAGAGACCATACGCTCCTGGCGCCTGGATGCCTGCCAGCGCGTGATACAAGACTGGAGAACCAACTTAGACAGGGCAGAGATGGGCGGATATACAATAAGTGCCATATTGCCCGTCCTAACCAAGTGGCTGGAGAAGAAGCGCGGCCCGTTATCCTTTCGTCTGGTGCAGGTCATAACAGGCCATGGCTGTTTTGGCAAATACCTCCACCGCATCAGACGGGAACCGACCCCTGCGTGCCACCACTGCCAAGGGGATAACGATGATGCCGCGCACACTCTAGCGGCTTGTCCGGCGTGGGCGGAGGAGAGGCGCCACCTGGTTGCGGCCTTCGGGACGGACCTGGGCTTGCCTGAAGTTATTAAGAAGGCGGTGGACGACCTTGACAAGTGGACCGTCCTAACAAGATTCTGTGGCGTGGTGATGCGGCTGAAGGAGGAAGCGGAGAGAGCCCGAGAATGTTAAAAAAAAAAAAAAAAAAAAAAAAAAAATATATATTAACAAAAAAAAAAAATAATACATAAGGGAGAAAAAGGGAGAGGGAAAAAAAAAAAAAAAAAATTAAAAAAAAAAAAAACAAAACAAAAAAAAAAGGGCTTATTACTAGTGTGGTGTCGAGAGAGTAACAGAGAGTCGCGAAAGCGGCAGTCGCTAGACGGGGCGCGGTGAAAAGGCCTAGCTGTTACCCGCCCTCGTCTAATAGCGAACAGTGGGCCCTGGTGGTTTTAGTGGGTATGGGGTCATCGTATTTTACGGCCTTGACCCCCACACTCCCCGCGCCACTAAACAACTTGCCCAGGCGCGGGCGCCCGTAATCGGGTTTCCCCAGGTAAAAAAAAAAAAAAAAAAAAAAAAAAAAAAAAAGGTTAGGTTAGGTTAGGTTAGGTTAGGTTAGGTTAGGTTAGGTTAGGTTAGGTTAGGTTAGGTTAGGTTAGGTTAGGTTAGGTTAGGTTAGGTTAGGTTAGGTTAGGTTAGGTTAGGTTAGGTTAGGTTAGGTTAGGTTTTTTTTTTTTTTTTTTTTTTTTTTTTTTTTTTTTTTTTTTTTTATGCACCTAATAGGCCTACCTTCCCCGGCTACTTTATCGCCGGGGGCGTTGTCTAAGCTACCCATCCGTCCTTTCTCACATTCATCCTCTAAATAATTGAAAACACAGCTTTAATTTTTATTAGGTTTTGTACAAATAATTTCAATTACAACTTTCTTAAAAATATTCCTTTACAATATTCCAACTTATCTAATTTTCTTTCCATATCTATCCTGAGACGTGGCCCGCGAGGCGGGCAGCTTTCACTTATCCGTGAGTATCCTTATGATACCCATTAGCAAGTGGGCGCCGGCCGCCTCGCGGTCCCCGCCCCTCCCTTACTTCCATTAAATTTGGCGGTTCTTTTTATTATTTTTAGGCAAAATTCCTCCAGTTGCGATCTGTAACAGGCTAGCATGCCGGGCAGTCCTTCAAGACTGACCACCATGCCTGTCATCTGTTCCAGGTCGCATCTGGAGGAGGCAAAAATGGGGCACTCTATAAGTAAATGCGGGATGGTTTGTTCCACCCCGCTGTCGCACTCGCATTCTGGTGTTTCTTTTAATTTGAAGCGGCACAGGTACTCGGCAAAAGGCCCGTGGCCTGTGAGTATCTGTGCCATTTCAGGGCTAAATCTCGCTTCTTTCAGTTGTTTATGAGCGCTCGCAACATTTTTCAGAAAAATCTTTGTTATTCCGCCCGTAGTCCCTTCTCTGTATCGTTTGTCCCATTCTTCTATCGTTTTCCGTCTTACTTCTCTCCTTATGTACGACAGCGGGTACTCTACGTGGACTGCTTTGACCTTAGAGGTCTCCGCAGCGGCCCTCGCGAGTTCGTCCGCCCTCTCGTTCCCCTCCGTGCCGACGTGCGCTTTCACCCAGTGGAGTCTTATGTTTTGGCCCTTTTTTCGGCTCTCCACCAGGTGGCTGCGGATCTCGACTACTCGGGGGTTCCGAGAGCGTCCGCCCGCGATGGCCTCGAGCGAGGACCTCGAGTCGCTGCAGATGTTCACGTCAGTACCCGCTGCCGTCGCCTCCCTAACTGCACCGACGAGAGCCGCTAGCTCTGCTTGATACACGGTGCAGTAAGGGGCCATCTTTATCTTCTTCCATTTTCGTTCTCTGCCTCCCTCCCATTTCGTCCAAGCCGCTCCGACTCCCTTCTCTGTTTTGCTCCCGTCTGTGTATATGGCCGTTATGTTTTCATTTTGTATTTGGCCAGGGTCAGTTGTGATGGCGAAGCTTATATCTGGTCTTTCCGCAGGATGGGGTTGTTCTATAGCAGGTACGGCACGCTCAATCCGGTCTCCTTCGCGTATAAACGGGGATGACCCCGGTTAGGTTAGGTTAGGTTAGGTTAGGTTAGGTTAGGTTAGGTTAGGTTAGGTTAGGTTAGGTTAGGTTAGGTTAGGTTAGGTTAGGTTAGGTTAGGTTAGGTTAAGGGCCTCATAGCCTAGCGGTCTTTGTATGTGGCTGCTGTGGTGAGGGGTACTGGGTTCGATTCCCGGTTCGAGGATAAGTTTTCAATTTATCCTCGGCCTTTGGTAGGGTTGTACGGTACCGGGCGAGTGCTTAAACCGTACATGGTGGGCACGGTTGAATTTCTATAGTATGCAGTGGGCAACTATGGAAAGGAGACTGTGTAGGTTTAGAACGTAGCAATACGTTCTAGGCCGAGGATGGTAATTACAGTGGTCAGTAATTCAACATTCCTTTTAAAGGGCCTCATAGCCTAGCGGTCTTTGTATGTGGCCGCTGTGGTGAGGGGTACTGGGTTCGATTCCCGGTTCGAGGATAAGTTTTCAATTTATCCTCGGCCTTTGGTAGGGTTGTACGGTACCGGGCGAGTGCTTAAACCGTACATGGTGGGCACGGTTGAATTTCTATAGTATGCAGTGGGCAACTATGGAAAGGAAACTGTGTAGGTTTAGAACGTAGCAATACGTTCTAGGCCGAGAGTGGTAATTACAAGTGGTCAAGTAATTCAACATTCTTTAAAAAAAGGGCCTCATAGCCTGGCGGTCTTTGTATGTGGCCGCTGTGGTGAGGGGTACTGGGTTCGATTCCCGGTTCGAGGATAAGTTTTCAATTTATCCTCGGCCTTTGGTAGGGTTGTACGGTACCGGGCGAGTGCTTAAACCGTACATGGTGGGCACGGTTGAATTTCTATAGTATGCAGTGGGCAACTATGGAAAGGAAACTGTGTAGGTTTAGAACGTAGCAATACGTTCTAGGCCGAGAGTGGTAATTACAAGTGGTCTAGTAATTCAACATTCTTTTAAGGGCCTCATAGCCTAGCGGTCTTTGTATGTGGCCGCTGTGGTGAGGGGTACTGGGTTCGATTCCCGGTTCGAGGATAAGTTTTCAATTTATCCTCGGCCTTTGGTAGGGTTGTACGGTACCGGGCGAGTGCTTAAACCGTACATGGTGGGCACGGTTGAATTTCTATAGTATGCAGTGGGCAACTATGGAAAGGAAACTGTGTAGGTTTAGAACGTAGCAATACGTTCTAGGCCGAGAGTGGTAATTACAAGTGGTCAAGTAATTCAACATTCTTTTTAAGGGCCTCATAGCCTAGCGGTCTTTGTATGTGGCCGCTATGGTGAGGGGTACTGGGTTCGATTCCCGGTTCGAGGATAAGTTTTCAATTTATTCTCGGCCTTTGGTAGGGTTGTACGGTACCGGGCGAGTGCTTAAACCGTACATGGTGGGCACGGTTGAATTTCTATAGTATGCAGTGGGCAACTATGGAAAGGAGACTGTGTAGGTTTAGAACGTAGCAATACGTTCTAGGCCGAGGATGGTAATTACAGTGGTCAGTAATTCAACATTCCTTTTTAAGGGCCTCATAGCCTAGCGGTCTTTGTATGTGGCCGCTGTGGTGAGGGGTACTGGGTTCGATTCCCGGTTCGAGGATAAGTTTTCAATTTATCCTCGGCCTTTGGTAGGGTTGTACGGTACCGGGCGAGTGCTTAAACCGTACATGGTGGGCACGGTTGAATTTCTATAGTATGCAGTGGGCAACTATGGAAAGGAGACTGTGTAGGTTTAGAACGTAGCAATACGTTCTAGGCCGAGAGTGGTAATTACAAGTGGTCAAGTAATTCAACATTCTTTTTAAAGGGCCTCATAGCCTAGCGGTCTTTGTATGTGGCCGCTGTGGTGAGGGGTACTGGGTTCGATTCCCGGTTCGAGGATAAGTTTTCAATTTATCCTCGGCCTTTGGTAGGGTTGTACGGTACCGGGCGAGTGCTTAAACCGTACATGGTGGGCACGGTTGAATTTCTATAGTATGCAGTGGGCAACTATGGAAAGGAAACTGTGTAGGTTTAGAACGTAGCAATACGTTCTAGGCCGAGAGTGGTAATTACAAGTGGTCAAGTAATTCAACATTCTTTTTAGTACGCGTTGAGCCTTCATAGCGACAACAGTGACTGTTTGCGCTCCGCGTCCTGAAAATCTTTTGAGGGTCTTTCCGGTGTCGGAGAATACTGTGAGGTGCATCAAAACAACCGCACAAGTGTGCTGCGTGTTTTGACATATATGTGATATTTATATATTAAATACTTTTTAATATATAATAGAAAAGAAGTGTGGGAAATTGACCCGGTGTTTTTTGTGTTTTTATGTTGTTTTTGTCGCGACGACATATTAATTTTTCATTGTGTTTGTGTTGTGTGGATTGTCCTGCATATGTGAGTACTTTTAAATTAAAAATCGGCTCACAGAGTTGGCCGGAAATATTTTTCAAAAAGTGGAGGCGGTTTTTTAACCACAACATTTTGGCGGGAGGTTTAATCACAAATTGAGGACTACCATCGTCTCCGCCGTGATCAGGCGGTTCGATTGAATACCTCATAGTTGAGATTGGGAGAAAGTGGAAGGACTTATTGACCTTAGCATCTTTTTAGCTACATAAAATAAGACGCCATCTTGTTATTGACAAGGTGCAAAGGGCGGCATTGTGTGGCGCCGGTCGTCTGGCGGCGGTCTGACGTCATACGATTTATCGAGCGGGCGTTTCAAGTTTTCCGAAGTGGATAGAGACAATATTGTTCTTAGTTTTAATTTTTGTATATAATTTAATTTAAGTTTAGATTTAAGTTAGAATTAGGACTGTACTATAGTATTATCTCTGTTCATAAATATATTTATTATTTATTTATATATTTTGTGGGAGTACTTTTTTTATATCTCGCAAAATGCGAAAGAGGCGGGTTAAGCCGCAGGCCTCGGACAGCGAGGAAGAAGAAATGTCCAGGGCTGGCTCAAAAGAGCGGAGGAAGCGGTCCTTCTTTAAAAACCCTACTAGGGATGGGGACGAGGATGTGTCTCCTCCTCCTAAAGGTAAGCCGCCAAAGAAAGCGGCTGCCCATAAGGAAGGATTTAAGGAGGCGGAGGAAGAGTTGCGTGCTCTCGAGGCTCGCTCTCTTCATGGAGGTGAAGATAGTGGTGCTGGAGGCCACCAGCCAGACGGGGCCTCGACAAGTACAGGTCGGGCCCCGGACGGGCCCCCGTCATCGTGGGAGGACTACGAGGACGATGTGGTCCTCCTGGGGGTGCCTGAAATAAAGGAGAGGTCGGTTTCCCGAGTCCGCAAAATCCTAGAGATTGCGGCGAAATCGGGAAACCTAAAAGGGACGTACGTCCGCGACCTGAAGGTTGCGGCCAAGGAAATTGGAGAGATCGTGGAGGATCTCGCTGATAGGTGTCTGGGGGGGGAAGAGGGCAGACGTCTACAAAGAGACAATAATCGTCTGAGGGCCCAGGTCAAGGAGCTGGGCCTGGAGCTTGCCGCCCTCAGACGCGAGTTCAACGAGCGCACTGCGCTATTTGCACAATCAAAGGGGGACAACAGGGATCCCGTCTCGGTGGATAGTCCCATCACGCCGGATGCTCTCCGTCAAATGATGGAGGGTCTCTTAGACGGGATCAAGGAGAGCCTGATGGGGGAGTTGATGAGGGCTGTGGGGGGCATGCTTGATGCGAAGTTGGCGGGGATTGGGGACAGGCTGCTCCCTGAGCCTGTGTTACGCCCCCCGCTGATGGCATTAGACCGAGGCCCCCATGGGGCCTCCAAGGGCTCCTTAGGGGGTGAGGCCCAGGTGGCCTCAAATTGTCCGGGGCCACAGGGCAAGAGAGCCCACAGTGGTCCCGCAGGAGTTGGGGTCCAGAGCTCAGAAGAAAATGTCCCGGGAAATGGAGGGGTCTCTTCAGAGATGCCTCCAGCGGGTCCCAGCTGGGCGACAGTGACCGGCAAGAAGAAGAAGAAGAAGAGTAAGGGCAAGAAGAAGTCGGACAGTCTTCCAGCTGCACCGGCTCTTCCTACCAAGGGTGGGGTAGGTCTCCCGGCAAGGCAGCCGGCGGCTATGGAGAAGCCTGTTGGGGTGCGGTCTTCCCTTGCTCCGCCGACAACTGCTGCAGTGGTTTTAACACTGCTGCAGGGAGCGGTGGAGCGGGGGGTTACCTACGCTTCTGCTCTGTCCAAGGCAAGGCAGGCCATCAGTCTGCCTGACTTGGGGATCGAGCGTATAAGCATCCGAGTAACGGCTACCGGAGCTCGGATGCTGGAGGTGCCCGGAGAAGGTAGGGAGGAGAAGGCTAACCGCCTAGCTGAAAAACTGAGGGTGGTTCTGTCGGAAGAGGCCTCGGTGGGGAGGCCCGTCAAGTGCGCGGACCTCCGCATCCGGGACCTTGATGACAGTATCACCGAGGGGAATGTTGTGGAGGCGGTGGCTGCCATGGGGGAGTGCCCAGTGGCGGCAATTAAACCAGGGAAAATAATGAGGCATGGGGGCCGGGGTTTGGGGGAGATGTTCCTCCTATGTCCGGTTGCCTCCGCCAATAAGATCAAGAGTGGGAGGCTCCTCATTGGGTGGAGTTCTTGTCGAGTGGAAATCCAGGAGCACCGCCCTTTGAGGTGCTTTAAGTGTCAACAGCTGGGACATGTGCGCGCAACATGCGACTCAGCGGTGGACCTGGCGGAGGCTTGCCACCGATGTGGGGTTGCGGGCCATAAGGCTAATGAATGCAGCTCGAAAGAGCTGCATTGTTTGGTCTGTGCGGCGGCCGGGAAGGCAGCGAACCACAAGATGGCGGGAAGGGCCTGCAACCCTCCAAGGCAAGGGAGGGCCCCGCATGCCCCTAAAGCGTCCGGCACCGTGGTGGAGAACGTTCCCATGGAGGTTGGTGTGGAGGTGTCAAACAAATAAAATGTCTGACAACCTCACTAGCCTCCTCCAGGGGAACCTAAGGCGCTCCGCTGCGGCTCAGGACTTGTTCTTGCAGTCGATGGCGGAGTGGGGTGTGATGGCGGCCGTTGTCACAGAGCCCTATTACGTGTCGCGGCAGAATTCGTGGGTGGGGGACCTTCGAGGTGATGCGGCTGTCATTGCTCGGCCTCATGGACCTCCTCTCTCTCTAAGAGAGAGGGGTTCCGGTTTTGTCCTGGCTGATTGGGGGGACTGGACGCTTGTTGGAGCGTATTTTTCGCCCAATGAGCGTCTGAGCCACTTCGAGGACTTCCTGGACGCCATGGGGCTGGCCGTGCAGAGGGCTCTTCCGCGCCCCCTTATCCTCATGGGAGACCTTAATGCGCGGTCTTCCACTTGGGGTGATAGGGTGTCGTGTCGGAGGGGTCCGGTTTTGGAGGAGTGGGCGGCGGAGCTGGGCCTCGTTTTCCTAAATGAGGGAACCGAGCCCACCTGTGTCCGTCCGCAGGGCAGTTCAAGGGTGGACGTGACCCTAGCTTCTGCGGCAGCGGCCCGTGCGACGACGGCGTGGAGCGTGCTGGACGAAGTGGAGACCCTATCGGATCATCGATATATCCGGATGTGGGTCTCTACCTCGATGAGGTGGGCAGTGCGGGGGCAGACTTCCCAGAACAGCTTCCCCCGTTGGGCGATTCGGCGACTTGACCGTCAGGTTGCGGAGGAGGTGGCCATTGTGGAGGGGTGGTGTGCGCCTGCTGGTGCTGGGGATGTAGACGAAGGGGTCGGTAGACTGAGTCAAAGTCTCCGAAGGGTGTCGAATGCGGCGATGCCCAAATGGAGACCGCCGAAGGGGAGAAGAGCTGTCTACTGGTGGACGTCGCATATTGGAAATCTTCGGGGCGAATGTAGCGAGGCGAGAAGGGCCTGCTACAGGAGTCGCCGGAGGAGGGGAGATAGTCCCGATGTTACGGAGGGTCTTCGCTTGATCTATAATGATCGCAAGAGGGCTCTCCGACAGGCTATTTGTGAGGCGAAGGAAAGGGCCCATCGGGAGGTGCTTCGGGGACTTGATGATGATCCATGGGGGCGTCCCTATCGGTCGGCTCGTAAGAGACTGAAGGGTGCGGGGATGCCTCTCGTGGAGAGTCTGGAGCCGACTTTCCTGGAGCGGGTGGTGGCGGACCTGTTTCCTTTGCCTCCCGACACTGTCCCTCCAAGTATGACGGCGTCTATGGTAGAAGTGGCTGACGGGGAGGGTGAGATGGCTCCGGAAGTCTCTGATATAGAGATGGAGACCATTCTAGCCCGTCTCAAAGCCCGCAAGAAAGCTCCTGGCCCGGATGGTGTACATGCACGTGTACTGGCAGTGGTCCTCCCTCATATGGAGGTCTCCGTCCGGGAGCTGTACACTGCGTGTCTGCGTGGTGGACGGTTTCCGGTGGCATGGAAGACGGGACGACTGTGTCTCGTGCGCAAGGAGGGGCGCCCGGTGGACAGTTCGGCGGCTTACCGCCCTATTGTCCTCCTGGATGAAGCGGGCAAGGCGCTGGAGTGGGTAGTGGCCTCTCGATTGTGCCGGCACCTCTCTGTTGAGGGGCCGGATCTAAACGAGGCACAGTACGGCTTCCGAGCGGGAAGGTCGACGCTCGACGCACTTCGGGACCTGAGGTCTCACACCGCTGGAGTGGTAGACGGGGGAGGGAGAGCATTGGCAGTATCGTTAGATATTGCAAATGCTTTCAATAGTCTTCCCTTTGGTGTGATCAGAGAGGCCCTTGCTTTTTTCGAGGTCCCTCTGTATCTGCGCCAAATAGTGGGGGACTATTTTATGGAAAGACGGATCGTGTACTCCAATATGGAGGGCACGGTCTCCTACCACCCTGTGCGGTGTGGAGTTCCTCAGGGCTCAGTACTTGGGCCGCTTTTGTGGGACATGGCCTACGATTGGGTGTTGCGGGGCGCGCTTCTTCCGGGATTGCGCGTCTTCTGCTATGCAGACGACACCCTCGTGGTGGCCAGTGGGGCCAGTTTTGGAGAGGTGGCTCGACTCGCAACGGTCGGCACCTCCCTTGTTGTGAGACGGATAAGGGCCCTGGGCCTTAGGGTGTCTCTCGATAAGACGGACGCCCTATTGTTCCATGGCCCTAGGAATGGTCCACCTCCTGGGGCGGTCCTGATGGTGGAAGGAGTGAGGGTACCGGTGGCGGCCAAGATGAAGTATCTCGGTCTCATCTTGGATGGGCGCTGGAACTTTGAGGCCCACTTTGAGGCTCTTGGGGGGAAGCTGGTAGGGGCAGCGGGGGCGCTTGCAAAACTCCTGCCGAACATTGGGGGCCCAAAGCAGAGTGTGCGCAGGCTCTACTGCGGAATTATACGCAGTATGGCCTTGTATGGGGCCCCAATATGGGATGATCGGTTGGGGTCGAGGAACCGCACCCTTCTCAGGAGGCCGCAGCGAGTGATGGCGGTTCGGGTGGCTCGTTGCTACCGGACCGTCTCGTTCGAGGCGGCATGCCTGTTGGCGGCGACTCCTCCCTGGGAGTTAGAGGCGGTGGCCCTAGGGTCCCTGTATCGCCTCAAGTGCGAGACGAGGGCGGATGGCCGATGGGCCGAACTGGTCGGACCGGCGAGGAGGCAGGCCAGGGAGGTCATCCTTGATAGGTGGGCCCATGATCTGGCCACGCCGAGGGCGGGAGTACGCACTGTGGAGGCGATTCGCCCATGCTTACGGGAATGGGTGAATCGCCCGAGTGGAG
Source organism: Pieris rapae (assembly GCF_905147795.1). Classification (NCBI taxonomy): domain Eukaryota; kingdom Metazoa; phylum Arthropoda; class Insecta; order Lepidoptera; family Pieridae; genus Pieris; species Pieris rapae. The sequence goes on from NC_059534.1 coordinate 11,914,477, forward strand.
CTGTGTCCTTTCGGATGGCGCAGATTCTGTCCGGGCATGGATGCTTTGGACGGTTTCTGCACAGGGTGGCAGGGCGGGAAATCTATCCTATCTGCCACCACTGTGGCGCCCCAGAGGACACGGCGGAGCACACCCTGGCTGAATGTGCCACCTGGTCGAGGCAACGCCATGACCTGGTGTCGGTCATCGGGACGGACCTCTCGCTACCGAGCGTTGTTGCAGCGATGCTAGGTAGCCAAGAGGCATGGCGTGCGGTGGCTTTCTTCTGCGAGCGCGTTCTGCTGCAGAAGGAGGCTGCCGAGCGTCAGCGGGAGGTGCGTGGCGATGGCCGGAGGGGTTGTGCTCGGCGGCGGCGGGGCGGGGGCGCGGGGGCTAGACGCGGAAGCCGTCTGCCCAACAGCGTCCCGCTGCGTCGTCGCTGAGCCCGTATGCAGACATATTTGCCTAAATTCCCTGGGTTGAATGCCTAGTGCGACCCCCGGGGAATTTAATGTGGTGCCAGACGTCATTCATTCAGAATGGATGAGGCTGGCACTGCAGGCGATATGGAGGGTTCTGGAGGAGTTTTTAGTGGGTCGGGTTTCTCCCCTCTGACTAGCAGAGGGATAAGAGTTAACCATCCCCACAGTCCCCGCGTTAGCGACTGCATACGCGCGCGGGCCTGCATCTGTGCATTTCAACCTCCATTATAAAAAAAAAAAAAAAAAAAGGTTAGGTTTTTTTTTTTTTTTTTTTTTTTTTTTTTTTTTTTTGTGCTAATTAATAGTGGGCCTACCTCCCCGGCGACTCTCGCCCCGGGGCCGAGGAAGCTAAGCTATTAAATAATTTTTTCAGTTGTAATCTTTATTGTAAAAAAAAAAATGTATAAAGGTAGGTGAGGTGGCTGAGGGTCGGCTTCGCTATTTGATACGATTGACCTTCGCTGAGCCACCTGCTTAGAGTCCGCGTCGAGACAATTACATTTTTGTTAATAAGTTATTCATAAATTTACAAATTAGAAAAAAAAAAAGGTTACAAAATACAAATATTACTAATTAGATAGACTTACAATTAATTTGACTTACACATTAATATCTTATGCTAGTGATTGTAGGTTCGGTTGGGGCGGCTGAGTATCAGTCATGCTATTTGATACAATTTCTTCCTCTCAACCGCCACCAACCGCACCGTAATTATGATAGAACGGAGTGCAAAAAGCTCATGCAAACAGAGCTTGATAATTTAAACTCCAAAAACTAGGAGGTATAGCCGCTGTTGTGTTGGTTGAGGGTCGGTCATGCTATTGGATACAATCCCTTCCACTCAACCACCAGCGTCGTGACCATGGTTAAATAAAAATATGAAAATTTGAGTAAAAAATTAAAAGTAGACATAAAACATAAAATTGTTGTAATACAAAAGTAAAAGAAAAAAGTATGACATTAAAATTATGAAAAACTATTTAAATATATTACAATTAATTGACTTACACATTAATATCTTATGCTAGTGATTGTAGGTTCGGTTGGGGCGGCTGAGTATCAGTCATGCTATTTGATACAATTTCTTCCTCTCAACCGCCACCAACCGCACCGTAATTATGATAGAACGGAGTGCAAAAAGCTCATGCACACAGAGCTTGATAATTTAAACTCCAAAAACTGGGAGGTATAGCCGCTGTTGTGTTGGTTGAGGGTCGGTCATGCTATTGGATACAATCCCTTCCACTCAACCACCAGCGTCGTGACCATGGTTAAATAAAAATATGAAAATTTGAGTAAAAAATTAAAAGTAGACATAAAACATAAAATTGTTGTAATACAAAAGTAAAAGAAAAAAGTATGACATTAAAATTATGAAAAACTATTTAAATATATTACAATTAATTGACTTACACATTAATATCTTATGCTAGTGATTGTAGGTTCGGTTGGGGCGGCTGAGTATCAGTCATGCTATTTGATACAATTTCTTCCTCTCAACCGCCACCAACCGCACCGTAATTATGATAGAACGGAGTGCAAAAAGCTCATGCACACAGAGCTTGATAATTTAAACTCCAAAAACTAGGAGGTATAGCCGCTGTTGTGTTGGTTGAGGGTCGGTCATGCTATTGGATACAATCCCTTCCACTCAACCACCAGCGTCGTGACCATGGTTAAATAAAAATATGAAAATTTGAGTAAAAAATTAAAAGTAGACATAAAACATGAAATTTTTTGTTATACAAAAGTAAAAGAAAAAGAAAGTATGACATTAAAATTATGAAAAACTATTTAAATATATTATAATTAAAATAAAGTAAAAATTTAATATAAATTTAAAAATGAAGTTCCGCAAGTAGGGCGGATGATAGCCTAGAGTTGTGTAATCTAAGTGAGTATGTAGAGGGTGTAAGCAGTGGATTAATGAGTTAATTAGGAAGGGATGTGGGGATAATCTATGTATTAAAGTGTGCAATATGTGTGGTTTAGTGTGTTGTGTTATTGTGTGTAATTGTTGAAATGGCTGTTTTGTATAGAATATGTGTGAAGGCCATATGTGTATATGGAGGCTCCCCAAGAGCCAGTGTCGCGCGCTGAGATCATAATCAACTACAGTGTGGTTAGGCATAGTTGACTTTGGCCTCAACGCGGGCGCGCATGGCTCTAACCTTGGGGCAGCTCTCAGAATCGGCTCGGTGTTGAGTGTCTGTGTTGGTCTTGTGTACGGTGTTGTGTTCTGTGCAGTTAGTGCATTTTATTGTTTGCGCCTTGCATTCTGCTGTAAGGTGGTTGGCAGAGCACTTAGCGCAGGTGGGGGAGTTGGCAGGGCAGCGGCTTTTAGTGTGTCCGAAATTTAGGCAGTTTTGACACTGCCTAAATGGTGAAAAGTTGCCGCTGTGGACCTTCTGTATACCGATGTTGACTCTGCCTAGGTCGGCAAACGCTTTCCAGGCAGAGGGTGTGGTGTTGAGTACAGTGTTATAAAGTGTAGAGTTTCTGTTTGTTGTTTTGAATTTGATACTAAATGTGTGATCGGCTAGGGTGGGGTTTTGGTCTTTTATTGTGTTTATTAAATCGGTTTCGTTTATGTTTTTGTTAATTCCTTTGAGGATAATCATCGGGTCCAACCGCTTTTCCTCTTGTGATTTGATAGTATTTTGTTTTTGTAAATTAGTGAGAAAGTGTGTTTTGTGTTCGTCTTTTTCAAAGACGAACTTTACTTTGTTTTTAGATAGCGGCGAGACCTTGGTAGGGGCGTATCCGCCCTGTCGAAAGTCGACGGTTTTGGTAATTTGTTTTAGCAACTGCTCCGTTGTATCGAGGCCCTCGCCAGAGACCACAATAGTGGGGCCAGCAGGAGGTTTGGGAGCGGAGGTGACCTTAGCATAAGATTGATATGCCTTTTGCGAGCCCGCCGCCGCGGGTTGTGATTCCGCGGGTGTCGGTTGCGGTCTTGCCTTTAGTGCCCTAGTGTGCTCCTGCAGGGCTCTACTGCTCTCCACAAGCAAGCGAGAGTGGGCCTCGAGTTTGTTCAGAAGTTGTATTTGTGTGGTGTCTTTGCTTGTGTCTGTGTTTATGTTGACGATATTGTTGTTGGCCGATGGTGTGAGGGGTTTAAGGGTAGGAGGGGTGGGGCGGGTGGTGGTGGCGGGTTCAGCGAGTCTGACGACCCCGAAGAGACCTTCGATTGCCTCCGTTATGGCTGTTTTAAGTTCGCCTTTTAAGTTGCGAGAGGCGGCTAGTGCGCGTAGGCCAGTTTCCCTATATTCTTTGGCCATAGCCAAGTTGTCTGACACTGGTGGTAATGGTTTTATCGGTCGGTCGAAGGCGGGGCTCAGCATCTCAGCCAGAGTCCGCCTGGCGGTTGTAACGGATGTTTGGGGAGATGGTGAGGCGGTGGTTGTGATTTTGGGTGGGGTGCGGGGTAACATTATTTCGTGATGGGTGGGGGGGGGTCTAAACTGGATTTGGTCTATTGGACTAGAATCGCCTTTAACAGCCGATTCTAATGATATGTGACTCGGGGGGGTGCGGAGGGGGGGTAAAAATTTTAGGGGCGGGGGGGGGGAAAACTCAGCCTGGGGGTTGAAAGGTGGGTTTGCGGACGACTGTATTACTATATTATTGTTTGGCTTGAAGAGGCGGTTTGAATGAGCCCAAGCTCGGTGTGTTTCTGTGTATGTGGATTTGGTGTTGGAGATGAGGCTGATAATCCACCCTACCTGGTGCTTCCGCGCGGGATAACTCCAGCACCGCTGCACTGCTGATGCTGGAGTTTGGTGTCGTCTAGAAGCCCGCGACGAGGTCTACCCGATGGTGCTGGTGAGGAGGCAGTTCCTGGTGATCACCAGGAATTTTGGCTCCTGGTGGAGCTGGTGATAAATGGTGAAGAAGCGAAGATATTGGTTCCGGAGCAGAAAAAAGTTGCGGATACGATGAAGTCAAAGTTTTATTTTTATCTGAAGAGGATCCAGTGGAAACCCTGGGTTAAAAGTTTCAATTGCTTATAGCTCAGGAACTATTAAGCGAAAAATGAAAATCTTGATGTCTTCTGATGCGCCAGACGACGCCGGTTCTGCTGTTATAGTGTTCGAAAACCCAGGGGCGTTAGAACGCAAAATATTTGCAATAATAGTGTTTTTTCCAGGTTTCAGGGGCTGTAAGTGCCCCGATCTCCAAAAAAGATGTGTCTGCTTATAACTGAAGTAATTGTGCGCCGTTCTATATATGTCTTGTTAGAAAATACTGAAGCGCCGCGATTTGGCGACTGAAAAACCAGTTTTCAGCCGCTGAAAAATCCAGTTTCAGTCGGATTGATGCGATATTGGTATCAAACGACGCGTCTTGACAAGGGCTATCGTTTGATGTATAAAAAAGATATAGTTGTAGATCGTTATAAAAAGTTATTTGAGATTTACCACTGTAATGTCTGCCAAATCCACAAATATGTGTCCTTATCGACCAAAATATGGTCGAAATGCGCACCACACTGCACTCTATCTATTAGAACTCACTTAAGAATTTTTACTGCACTGATAATATTTTTAAAATCGAAAAAACTGAAATTTTTAATGTTTTTGGTCGAAAAAAAAAATCGAAAAAGAAAACCTGGGATAATGAAAATAGCACTACACGATAGAGCGGAATTTTCCGCGTCTTTTGACGTATAACACACTGCACTTAGTACGCGGGAACTATTTTTAAAGATTTTTCTTAACTTTGAAAAGGCGCGGAGCGACGTGGAGTCGACCGTTTTTCGTGGCGTCTGGACGCGGACTGGTTAGGTTAGGTTAGGTTAGGTTAGGTTAGGTTAGGTTAGGTTAGGTTAGGTTAGGTTAGGTTAGGTTAGGTTAGGTTAGGTTAGGTTAGGTTAGGTTAGGTTAGGTTTTTTTTTTTTTTTTTTTTTTTTTTTTTTAATTGGCTAGTAGGCCTACCTCCCCGGCGACTTCCGCCCCGGGGCCGAGGAAGCTAAGCTTAAGTAATTTTTTCAGTAAAAAGTTTTATTGAATTTAAACAATGTTTTTTGTGGACATGAGTGAGGTGGCTGAGGGTCGGTTATGCTATTTGATACATGTTCTTTCCCTCAGCCACCTGCGTAGAGTCCGCGTCTTACAAACTACTTATATATAAAACAAAAAGAAGAAATTATTTAAACATCGAGAAAACAAAAGTAATAAAAGAAAAAGAAAAAGTATAAAAGTAGGTTTACAAAATATCTTATGTTAAGTTGATGGGAACATAGTTGTATGAGTGACGATGATGGGATGATGGTACATATATTGATGAATACAAAAGTGCTTAAATCTAACAAGGTACATATATTGATGAATACAAAAGTGCTTAAATCTAACAAGGTACATATATTGATGAATACAAAAGTGCTTAAATCTAACAAGGTATGTTTATGTGGCGTATATATTTACATTAAAACATTAAGACAGTTATTGATATGTGTACACAAAAGTTGCTTATAAAATAGAGGAAAAACAAACAATTATGGAGTTATAAAATTAGAATAATAACAAATAGTGACATTTTAGTGGATATCAGGTGGGGTGGATGACGATCAGCCAGTGGAGGGTGGGTTGTTGAAGTCTTTTAGGGAATTAATAATTTTAGTTGCTAACTTTAATAATGACTGTATTGTTTGCGGTTTATTGTCGGATAGGGAGTAGGGATTTTTACATTTTCTATTTTTCTGTGTGTGTTCGTGTCTGATGTGTGCAAAGCGTGGACATTCCTCGATGAGGTGTTGAAGTGTCTGAGTGGTGTTGGAGTCGCAAGGGCATGTATCGTTGTCAGTGATGTGGAACCGTTTTAGATGATCTTTGGCGAAGGAATGTCCAGTGAGTAGTTGAGTGGTTTGAAAGGTGATGGGGAATTGTTGGGTGAATCTTTTAATTTTGTGTATGTCTTGTAAAATGTTTTTTGTGTAATTGGCAGTTGGTTCATTGTTAAATCTCTTCTCCCATGTTGCTATTGTTTCTAATTTGGCCCTTGTCTTAATGTAAGACATGGGGCAATCATTGAATGTGTATTTGAGGTGTGAGTTTGCAGCCGATTTGGCTGCCAAGTCAGCCTCCTCGTTGCCAATGATGTTGTGGTGTCCTTTAACCCATTTGAAATGGATTTGTGTGTTTGTGTTGGCGCTGATGGCTTTGTGTATATGCGTGACTATTTTGTGTGTAGCGTTGGGTTGGGCAATTGTCTGAAGGGCAGCCATGGAGTCTGAATTAATTGTGTAAGTGTATGTGTTTTTGTTGGCGTCTTTTTGTGAGTGTGTGATGGCCCAGTCGCATGCCCCTTGTATGGCAAGCAGTTCAGCCTGGTATACGGTGCAGGTGGGGTGTAGTTTTCTTTTCCATCGGTGTATGGCGGTGTGAGTGTTAGGGGAGTACGCAATAAACGCGGCTCCCGTCTGTCCATTTTCCTGTTTGCTTCCATCCGTGAATATGTTAATGTTGTTTGTAAGGTGTGTGTTGAGGTTGTTTTTGTGAGTACTGAATTTTAAAAGCGGTCTGGAAGCGGGGTGTAAGAGTTCGGTGTAGTGTGTAGGCTGTTCGATGGTGATGTCGTCAGGAATGTATCTGCTGACGCCCCTAATGCGCGCCCTCTCAATCTCACATGATTCAAGAACCTTGAGATCAAGCGGCACAAATCCCGCTATTGCGATCGCAGCGTTAGTAGATACATTTCTGAACGCTCTGGTGGTCTTAATGGCGAAGCCGCGTTGGGTTTTTAGAAGTAGCTTGCGATTATATTTTTTAAGTGCTGCGTGGCCCCAGATGGAGGCCCCGTACGTGATAATGGGTTCTATAACCATTTTATATATTGATTTGATGTTCTCGGGGTGTGGTCCCCAAGTGGGTCGTGTGTAAATGGATAGTTTGTTGAATAGTTGGGTTGCTTTTGTGGTTATGTGTTCGATATGGTGTTTGAATGTTAACTTGTTGTCTAAAATGATGCCTAGGTATTTAATTTTGTCTGTGAATTTAAGTGGGGTGTTGTTGAAGATTAAGCTGCAATTCTGTGCTGGTTTGGAGAAGGCCATTGTCTGGGTTTTGTCGGGTCCGAACTGTAGTTTGACTCCATCGCCCCATTCTTTGATGATTTTCAGTGTGTGGTTAGTTTTGTCCTCTAATGTTTTGATGTCTGTGTCTGTAGTTAATATTAGAACGTCGTCGGCGAAGGCTTGGATGTGGCACCCTGATGGGAGTGGTGTGTTGAGTAGTGTGTTAAGGATAATGTTCCAGAGTATAGGGCCGCATGCCGACCCTTGGATACATCCCTTTTGTGTATTGCGAGTGGTTCGTGTGTTGCCCATTTGGTGTGTAACTGTTCTATTTGTGAGGTAGTTTTGAATTAGTTTGAATATATTGTGTGGGCACTTTACCGCACGTAATCCGCTCAATACCGCCGGCCACCAGGCGTTGTCAAACGCGGCCTTAATATCGAGGGATACGGCTATGATGTGTTGTTTGTGCTGTTTGGCGTGATTTATTGTGTCTAAAGTTTTGTGTAGAGCGTGTGTTGTACCAGTTTGTTCGGTGAAGCCGAATTGAGCTCGGTTTAGCAGTTTTTGTTTATGCGCGTTGAAGGTGAGGCGTTTAGTAAATAGCTTTTCTAGTACTTTCCCGAACACGGGGATTAGTCCTATGGGTCTGAATGAGCTTAAGTTTGTGTAATCGTGTTTGTTGGGTTTGGGAATTATTTTTATTACTGTTTCCTTCCATGGAGTCGGAAAGTGTGCTATTTGTAGGCAGCGGTTCATGAGTTGTGTGGTTAGCTCTGGGTAATTGCGTGCAAAGACCTGGCAGATGTCACTGGTGAGGTGATCATTGCCCGGTGCTTTGGTGTGACTGATGGAGTCGAGTGCTGCTATAATTTCGGATGTCGTGAAGGGAGGGTCGTCCTCCGTGTCGGGTAGTATACCAGAATTGTTGCGCATATTTGTGTGTCTGGCGTCCGTGTCTGGGGTGTCGTCGGGATAAAAATGTGTGAGTAATGCCTGTGATGTCTCCTGTTCGTTGTTTGTAAATTTATTGTTGACCTTAAGGGTGCGGGGTTGGATGTTGTTGTTAGATTTTAGTAATTTGTTGGTGATGGACCAGACATCTTCTGCACCTTGCGACTCGCAGAAATGTTTGAAGTGTTCGGTGGATGTCTTTCTGATTGTATTTGTGTATGAGAGTTTAATTTCGTGGTATTTGTTTAAGAGGTCTGTAGGAGGTGTCTGTTTGTTTTTGGAATATGTGTGTATTTTGTGGTGTAGTTTGATGCATTGTTTCTTAAGTTGATCTAGGCTTTCGCTCCACCAGGGTGCTTTGGGTTTTGTGTGTCCTGTTTTAAGGGCAAATGAGTTGTGGCAGGCGCTGTTTATGGTGTTGGCGAGGGAGTATACAAATTGGTCTAGTTGATCGGGTGTTAGGGTCGATATGTTTATTTCTGTTATTTTATCTTTAATCATTGCGGTGTGTAGTGTTTCTTTAAAGGTGTGCCAATTGCCTTTGCTGGTGTTGTATTTAAATGTACTGCTATTCATGGTGTGTGGAATAGGGTCTGTTCTACAGTCTAGTTTAAATTTAATTGGATTGTGTTGTGTTGATGGGAACAAACGTTGTTTGACTTCCCATTTGTGTATGTGATGGTATGTGTGTATTGATGTGAACGTGAGGTCGATAATGGATGACCTCTCCGTTCCGTGTGTTATTGTTTCAAATGTGGGTGTGTTGCCTGTGTTGTTTATGTATATATTATTGGAATTCATAATATCTATCAGTTGCTGTCCCCGGATGTTGTTTCGAGAGCTGCCCCAGATTTGGTGCCACGCGTTAAAGTCGCCGCCAACTATAATGTTTGAGTTGGTGTATGTTTTTATGAATGTGTCCAGTGTATCTAGCGTGTTGTTAGCGTCGGTTTTTGGTTCAACGTAAACCGATGCTATGTATAGTGTTCTTGTCTTTGTGGGTATAGCGATAACCACTATATTCCCTGTGGTGAATTGTGAGATGATGTGTGCGTTTATGTCTGTACTGGTTATAATGCAGGCTTTCGTTGTGTCCGCCGAATCGGACTGAAACACGCGGAGTCCTGCAATATTTTTAACTGTGTTTTTGTTTGTGTATGGTTCGGATATAATGGCTATGTCGAGTTTATTTGTGATGAAGTGGTGTTTAAGTTCTTGTGTAGCGTTGCGAGACCGGTCTAGGTTCGCCTGTATAAACTTGATGTTTTTATGCATGTTTTATATATAGTTGACCTTGGCCTCTACGCGGGCACGCATTGCGCTAACTTTGGGGCACCTTTCCGAGTCGGCTCGATGTTGTGTGTTAGTGTTTGTTTTGAACTGTGCGTTGTGTTCGTGGCAATTGGCACACCTGTGTGATTGTGGTTGTTCTTTGCACTCTGCTGTGGGGTGATTTGCAGAGCACTTGGCGCAAGTGGGTGTGGTAGCGGGGCAGCGGCTCTTCGTGTGTCCGAAATTTAGGCAGTTTTGACACTGCCTAAATGGTGAAAAATTGCCGCTGTGGACCCTTTGCATGCCTATGTTAATTCTGCCTATATCGGTAAAGGCCTTCCAGGCAGAGGGGGTGGTGTTTAGAACCACATTGTAAAGAGTGTGGTTTCTGTTAACTGTCTTGAATTTGACGCTGAAAGTGTGTTCAACCAGTGTGTGGTTCTGGTCTTTAATCGTGTTAATGAGTTCTGCTTCGCTCGTGTTTTTGTTTATCCCTTTGAGAATTATCATCGGGTCGACCCGCTTTTCTTCCTGGGTTTTTATTGCGCTATGTTTCTGTAATTGTGTGAGTGTGTGCAATTTGTGCTCGTCTTTTTCGAAGACGAGCTTCACTTTGTTTTTCGATAGTGGTGTCACCCTGATAGGGGCATATCCCCCCTGCCGGAAGTTGACCGTGCTTCTAATTTCGGTGATTAATTTCTCAGTGGTGTCGAGGCCCTCTCCGGATACAACAACAGAGGGACCTGCAGGGGGTTTGGGGGCTGCGGTAGCCTTAGCGTAAGATTTATAAATGTTGTGCGGGTCCGCCGCCGCAGGCTGTGGTACCGCCGGTGTAGGTCGCGGTTGCGCTTTTAATGCCCTGGAGTGTTCCTGCAGGGCCCTGTTGCTCTCCTCGAGTAGCCGAGAGTGTGCCTCTAGCTTGTTTAGGAGTAGTGTATTATCGACGGGTGGTGTATTGTTGCTTGTGTTATTGTCGATGCTATTGGCCGGAGGTGTGAGGGGTTTGGAAGGGGAGGGGGTGGTAGGGTCTAACATAGCGACGACTCCGAAGAGACCGTCGATTGTCTCCGTAATTATAGTTTTAAGCTCACTCTTGAGGTTACGAGAGAGTGAAACCGCGTTCAGGCCTTTGAGTCTGAAACTCCTCGCCATCTCCATGTAGGTGGACTCTGCGGGGGGAGCTTCTCGAGTGAAGGCCGGACTTAGATTGTCCACCAGATTCCGCCTAGCGGTTGTAAAGGATGTTTGGGGAGATGGTGAGGCGGTGGTTGTGATTTTGGGTGGGGGTTAGGTTAGGTTAGGTTAGGTTAGGTTAGGTTAGGTTAGGTTAGGTTAGGTTAGGTTAGGTTAGGTTAGGTTAGGTTAGGTTAGGTTAGGTTAGGTTAGGTTAGGTTAGGTTAGGTTAGGTTAGGTTAGGTTAGGTTAGGTTAGGTTAGGTTAGGTTAGGTTAGGTTAGGTTAGGTTAGGTTAGGTTAGGTTAGGTTAGGTTAGGTTAGGTTAGGTTAGGTTAGGTTAGGTTAGGTTAGGTTAGGTTAGGTTTTTTTTTTTTTTTTTTTTTTTTTTTTTTTTTTTTTTATGCACCTAATAGGCCTACCTTCCCCGGCTACTTTATCGCCGGGGGCGTTGTCTAAGCTACCCATCCGTCCTTTCTCACATTCATCCTCTAAATAATTGAAAACACAGCTTTAATTTTTATTAGGTTTTGTACAAATAATTTCAATTTCAACTTTCTTAAAATATTACTTTACAATATTCCAACTTATCTAATTTTCTTTCCATATCTATCCTGAGACGTGGCCCGCGAGGCGGGCAGCTTTCACTTATCCGTGAGTATCCTTATGATACCCATTAGCAAGTGGGCGCCGGCCGCCTCGCGGTCCCCGCCCCTCCCTTACTTCCATTAAATCTGGCGGTTCTCTTTATTATTTTTATGCAAAATTCCTCCAGTTGCGATCTGTAACAGGCTAGCATGTCGGGCAGTCCTTCAAGACTGACCACCATGCCTGTCATCTGTTCCAGGTTGCATCTGGAGGAGGCAAAAATGGGGCACTCTATAAGTAGATGCGGGATAGTTTGTTGCACCCCGCTGTCACACTCGCATTCAGCTGTCTCTTTTAATTTGAAACGGCACAGGTACTCGGCAAAAGGCCCGTGGCCTGTGAGTATCTGTGCCATTTCAGGGCCAAATCTCGCTTCTTTCAGTTGTTTATGAGCGCTCGCAACATTTTTCAGAAAAATCTTTGTTATTCCGCCCGTAGTCCCTTCTCTATATCGTTTGTCCCATTCTTCTATCGTTTTCCGTCTTACTTCTTTCCTTATGAACGATAGCGGGTACTCTACGTGGACTGCTTTGACCTTAGAGGTCTCCGCAGCGGCCCTCGCGAGTTCGTCCGCCCTCTCGTTCCCCTCCGTGCCGACGTGCGCTTTCACCCAGTGGAGTCTTATGTTTTGGCCCTTTTTTCGGCTCTCCACCAGGTGGCTGCGGATCTCGACTACTCGGGGGTTCCGAGAGCGTCCGCCCGCGATGGCCTCGAGCGAGGACCTCGAGTCGCTGCAGATATTCACGTCAGTACCCGCTGCCGTCGCCTCCCTAACTGCACCGACGAGAGCCGCTAGCTCTGCTTGATACACGGTGCAGTAAGGGGCCATCTTTATCTTCTTCCATTTTCGTTCTCTGCCTCCCTCCCATTTCGTCCAAGCCGCTCCGACTCCCTTCTCTGTTTTGCTCCCGTCTGTGTATATGGCCGTTATGTTTTCATTTTGTATTTGGCCAGGGTCAGTTGTGATGGCGAAGCTTATATCTGGTCTTTCCGCAGGATGGGGTTGTTCTATAGCAGGTACGGCACGCTCAATCCGGTCTCCTTCGCGTATAAACGGGGATGACCCCCTTCTGGCCTCAAACATCGCGGCGGCTTCTTCCACCCTGAGGTCGAGGGGCAGTATCCCCGCCAATAGCGTCGCGGAATTTAGCGATGCCGTCCTGTACGTTTTTGCGATCTTCTGTCCGAAGGCCCGTTGCACCGTCTCCAGTTTTTTCTTTGTGCACATTTTCTTTACTGTCGGTGCCCAGGCTGCCGACGCGTATGTTACCGTCGGCTCAATGACGGCTTGGTACACCTGGAGTACCATGTCTCCCGTCATTCCCCATTCCAGCTTCGCCATTCTAGATACTTTTTTATATATTTCTGCCGCTTTTCTGGTGACATTATGCACATGCTTGTTGAACGTGAGCCCTCCGTCTATTGTCAGTCCCAGCAGTTTTATTTCTTTCTCTATGGCTATGTCTTGTCCGTTCATCCTTATTATTGGGGTATCGAACTTCAATCTTCGCGTCAGGACCATTGCCTTGGTTTTTTGTGGCGCGAAGTTGAGCTTGTTCTCGGTACCCCACTTCCTCACGTACTCGAGGGCTACGTTTGCTCGTTGCGCGATCGAGTGCGTGTCTGTTCCACTGAACAGCAGCACCACGTCGTCTGCGAATGCCTGTGCATAAGTCCCGTCCTCTTCCAGTTCGACCAGTAGTGGGTCGAGCAGGATGTTCCAGAAGGTGGGGCCGCTAATCGAGCCCTGAATGCATCCCTTTTCAGGTCGCCTCACATGCTCTCTGTTTGCGTAGCGTACCACCACCTTCCTGCCTTTAAAATAGTCCTCCACTACTAGTCTCAATTGCTTGGGACAGTCTTTCTTTGATAGTTGGTACTTGATAGCTGGCCACCATGCGTTGTCGAAAGCCCCCTCGATATCTAGCGACACCATCAACACTATCTCTTTGTTTTCTATGTGGCTTCTCGCTTTCGTCAGGATATCGTAAAGGGCATCCTCCGTGCTCTTTCCTGGCATAAATCCATACTGCCTCCTGCTCATCTTGGGGAGTAGGCTGTGTCTAATTCTGTTGATCATTACCTTCTCTAGTATCTTCCCCATGACTGGCAATAGGCCTATTGGACGGTAGGATTTGGCGGCCGTATAGTCCTCCTTCCCTGGCTTCCTCAGTACCACTATCGTGCATTCCTTCCATAGATCAGGGAAGCATCCCACTTCGAGGCATTTATTAAAGATGGCCAGGGGAACCTCCGGATTCGCCGTGATAGCTGCGCAGCAGATATCCGCAGTGAGTCCGTCGGCACCCGGGGCCTTCCTCGGGTTGAAGCTTCGAGCAGTGCTGATGAGCTCCGCCATTGTGATTGGCACTTCATCAGCGCTGCTTCCCCGTAGGCTGCTAGTCATTTCCTCAACCGTTTTCCTTATTCTTTGGTGGATGTCATCATCCATCTCACAATTGTCAGGCGGGAAGAATTTCTGTGCCAGCAGCTGCACCGATTCTTCGGAGTTCAACGAAATGCCCTTCTCTATTAGCGTGGTGTCTTCCCTGATCCCTTCCGCCTTTCTTATTACTTTATACATTCTGTCCCATAAGCTCTCCCCTTCTTGCTTCGTGCACAATTTCTTCCACCCTTCCTTTTGAGCCCTTTCGATCTCTTCTTCGTACATCTTTTTTGCCTCCAGGTAGGCAGTTACTACGCACTCTCTCCTCCTTGGAGCTGCGTATGAGATCCTTTTCTTTTTCCTTACCATGTCCTTCTTAAGGGCCTCTATTTCCTTGTTCCACCAGGGTGGTTCGAAGCTTTTCTTTCTTTGTTTCAGTTTGGGGATATGCTTCTCGGCGGCTTTTATAATTATGTTGGTATATTCCGTTACTGCGTTGTTGACCCTGGCCTTGGTGTCCAGTTCTTTTATCGTTCCTTTGTCTAATCCTTGTTTTGTCAATCCCGTTTTTATTTTCTCTTTAAAATCCTCCCAGTCTGCGTTTTTTGTTTTGTATTTGCGGGTCGTCTTCGGTAGGGTGTGCGTTTGGGGTTTTTGAAGGGCTGTAGTCATAAATATTGTGTTGTGATCCGAACTGGTAATTGATGTGTCAACCCACCATTTCGTTACCTTGCTGAGGAGAGCCGTTGTACATACTGTGATGTCGACTGTACTCGTGTATCTACGGCCCCCTCTAACGGTGTCGAAGGTGGGTGTGTTCCCACAATTTAAGATGCTCAGCCCCTCTTCATCAAGGAACCCTCGTAGTTCCTTTCCTCTTGTGTCTTCGTTTCGGCTCCCCCACCACTCACTCCATGCGTTCACGTCCCCTCCAATCAGTACCATCTTGGTTTTTAACTTTTTCGTGAAGCCTCTTAACTGTACGAGGTATGGTTCGATGGGTTCATCGCCTTCGAAGTACACTGATATTACCCCTAGTTCCCACTTGTCCGTTCTCAGGACGGCGGCCACTATGTTCTCGGTGGTGAGTGATTTGTCTTGTGAGACCTCGATGTGTTCATCGAAAACAAGTACCGCCGCCTTCACCGGTTTCTTCCCTGTGGGAACGCACTGCACTACTCTGTACATAGGGCTTTCTGCCATCTGTTTATTGGCCCCTGTGTACGGTTCCTGGAGTAGTGCTATCTTTATCTTCCTACCCCCCGCTTCCTTTATAAACTCCTGGTTCGCGATTCTCTTTCTTCCAAGGTTCGCCTGTGCCAGGAGAAAGCCGGTGTTTATGTTGGAGCCCTCGGCTTTTTTAACAGTACGCGTAACTCAGCCTCGCTGCCTTGTCCCATCCCTGCCGGGTTGGGCAGCTCTGGCTGAAGGCTCCGTGCTCTGCGTCTCTTCCTTTCATTGCTTTACAGTTAACGCAGCTGGGAGGCTTTCCTTCCCCGAGGATCTGGCAATCGGCCCTCATGTGGGCTCCTCCACAGTGACTGCACACCTCTGTATCTTTTTTACAGTTCCTGCGGGTATGTCCATACCCCAGACACATTGTGCATTGGACCAGAGGGGATTGGTCCTCTACCCAAACCCTCTGCAGGTCCACGTGTATCCTGCCAGCCGATGTCAGGGCTTGCCAGAGTTTAGGCGTGACCTGCAGGACCACGTGGCTCTCCAGAGGGTTTCTTGCCTTCCTTCTATACTTTTCTACTATTGTCAGCTCTCTTTCCTCTAGGTGCGCAGTCACGTGTTTGTTCTGGTTCTTTAGGGCCCGGGCAATATCCTCGGTGGTGTTGCAGGTCAGTAAATTTTTTATTTTTACGAGAGGGTTTTTGTTGGAGGTCTCCTTGACCTCCATTTCTGTGCCCAGTTTTTCTTTAAGTTTTCTTCTCTCTTCCTCTGTCCTGCAACCCACCACAACCTTCCCATCTCTTGCTTTTCTTATTTTTTGCACTTGCCAACCTTCCTCCTTCGCGTTTAGCAAGTGCCGGATGTTCTGCACCGTTTCCTCTGCCGTGTCGGTCGCGTTCTTCGGCGCCACCACGACAGAGTGCAGTGCAGGTTTTTGCCCCGGGCCTTCTGTGTCGTTTTTGCCCTGACCGAGATTTACTTTCGTCGCTTCGGCGTACGATTTCATACTTGCAGCCCAGTTGTTCTGCCTCTCCATGTCCTTAATTTCCTTCTCCTCAAACTCTTTCCTTATCTCGGTCAGGACCCATTCATCTTTCTTTTTTGCCAGATCCTCTATTCCTTTCCTACATTTCTCCAGCCTACTATTTTCTGTTTCCAATCTTTCAATTTGTCTGTTTAGCTTATCATATATATTTTCTTCCATGTCTTTTTCGTTTCTTGTTTTAGTTGTTATTCTTGCTGGGCCTCCCGCCAACTCCTCCTCGGCTTCTTTTACCATTTGGTACAGCCGCTTTACAGCTGACTGTACCCCTGTTTTTATTTCGGTTTTTATGTTTCGGGACTCTGCCAAGTGCGCCATTGCCTTTAGGTAACAATTTTTTGCCTCTTTTTCCCTGGCTTGAGCGGGAGCAGGAGACTTACCCGCTCCCCTCCCCCCTGCCAGAGGGTCTTCTTGTGCTGCCCTAGGGGCCTGGCTGGAGGCCTCCTCCCACTTATCTATACTGCGCCTGATGGCAGGTGCCGTTTTTGGTGGAGTGCGTATACCCAACATTTTGCCTATTAGGATTGTCAGATGAATTTAATAAGTTAAAAGACTTAGCCTAAGGTCTACTCCCAATAGGGTAGCAGCCGTGTCAATTTTAATAATATTTTGTTTTAAAGAATAATTAATCTTAAAACTATACTTAATCTAAGGCTACTCCCAATAGGGTAGTAGCCGTGTCAATTTTAATAATATTTTTATTTACAATAAATTGTCTTATATCTATACTTAATCTAAGGCCTACTCCCAATAGGGTAGTAGGCAAGTCAATAAATAATTTACAAATAATTTACAAACAATGAATATTCTTAATTATTAATTTTTTATGAATTATTGTCAATTAAATTATTATAAATTCCTAAACTTATTCTAATGGCTGTCCCAAAAGGGTGGCAGCCGTCAATTTTTATATCCTAACTTATTCTAAGGTCTACCCCCAAAAGGGTGGTAGCCGTGTCAGAACACTTATATCTAAAAGGGGTTTCCAAAAGGAGAACCCCTGTCACTTATCCTAGAGTCGCAGTCGGTTTTTTAAAAAACAAAATTTTTTCCGACTCTATGTAGAGCCGTCTCTACAATTTCGTTGCGGGGATATAATTTGTAAATTTCTAAAAATAAAAAGCGTTTTTTGAGTGAAAACTCGAGAGCGGAGGGAGAGGGGGGAGTTAGGGGGGGAATCCAAATTTAAAAAAAAAAAAAAAAAAAAAAAAAAAAAAAAAAAAAAAAAAAAAATTTTTTTTTTTTTTTTATTTATATATATAAAATTTACTACGCCGAAAAAGGCTTGTATACTAGTATACAAGACCGCTGTTAAAAATCCCGAAAAATCCACCGTTCCTGAGATACGGGCCTTTTAATTTTTCCGATTTTCACAAATTTTGTAAAATTTTCGGGATTTTTTCAAATTTCGAATTTTAAAATTTAAAAAATGTCTTTATATGAGTCGAGGCTGTGCAGTCAAAGCCGGTATATGGATAGTATATCCATATACCGGGGTGACGTTAAAATTGCCCTATCTCCTACCGTTCCCGAGTTATTCCCTATTTTATGTTGTGGTTCTTCCCGTCGGTTTTTCTCCGCAGCCGCTGACTCGATCTCGACGATTTAAACGGCTGCTAGCTGCACTCGACGAGAGCTTCTCAACGATGTATAGCACGTCCTCAATATCCCTCGGGATCCCAAACCACGTTACACGTGGTTTTGGTGTTTTTTCTCTTTAACTTTTTTATTTTTAGCCGGAAAAATCCGATCGACCCCTCAAAAGATTCGTCTTCTTGAGTTTTATCTATATATGATTTTTAATTTGGGGGTCGTCGCCTTAGTTTTTGTGTAATATGCTCTTAATTGATTTTTAAATAGGTTATTTTAGTTTTTTCCCTTTTAAAATTTTTCCCCAAGTCCAATTTTTTAGAACGATACACCAATCTCTTCGTCTTTTTAAGCTGCGTTTTTTGGTGTATCGCACTTATGGGGGAAAGCTCAATTTCGGTCACCAGTTGTCACGCCCCTTTTTTGTTTTTCCCTTATATCTCCCTTGTTTGTAGGGTTAAAAATCTGGGACTAACCTTATTAAATGCGGCTTAATGAGGCGCATTTAGTGGTTCCAAAATATATTGCAGTTATCGATCTAAATCGCGCGGCGCACGCACTTTTACACTAAATTTTTTGCACTTTTTGTGTTTTTTCACTTTTTTGTCACTTTTCCTCACTTTTTATACAACAATGTTTATATATTCGGATTTGTCGTCGCGAGACGCGTACAATGACATACGGCACTGCCCGATCCGCGACAAAAAACCTATTTTTAAGATTTTTCTAAGGCGGAGCGGCACGCTTTCTGACCGATCAGGGCGGCGGTTCGACTGCGACTGGTTAGGTTAGGTTAGGTTAGGTTTTTTTTTTTTTTTTTTTTTTTTTTTTAGCACCTAATAGCCTACACCCCGGGCGAAGTTTTCCCCGGGCCGTGGAATTTCTAGCTAGATTAAAACACGTGATTTTTAATGTTTATTTCAAAAAAAATAATGGAGAAATATAATTTAAATACTAAATGGCTAATTATCTTATTTTTACATATTTGGCTTAAAATACTTGGTTTAACGGTTTCCCATGTGGTAACAGCACGCCGCGTCCAAACGCGGGACCGAGCCATCCGCCAATGTTGTGGGCGTGCTGCAGTCCTTGTTTAGTCTACGGGCACTTTGCACGATCTTATTGCACAGTTCCTCCAGGCACGCCCGCAGGTCGCCGCGGGACACGAACTGTGGGAGCCGGTCCTCCGTTAATGAGATTCCCGTTTTCTCCCCCACCTCGTGCCTCGCGACCCCGTACATGGGACAACTGAGCAAGCAGTGTAGGGACGTTTGCGGCGTGCTGTTGTCACAGGGACACGACGGGTCACGTCTTAGATTAAATCTATGTAAATAGCTAGCGAAGGGACCGTGACCCGTCATGACATGGACTAAATTCCTGTTTGGTCTGTTTTGTTTTATAAAATTATATGCAGTCTTTATGTCAGGAAGGAAAGTCTTTGTCACAAGGCCCCGCTCACTCTCACCATACCTATGCTCCCACTCATTTAGTGTATCCTCTCGTATTTTCTTTTTTATAAAGGATATTGGACATTTTGTATATGCAGCTTTGGTTTTTAGCTTTTCGGCTGCGGTTTTGGCCAGGTCGTCGGCTCTTTCATTGCCGGCTAGGCCACAATGGGCCTTTATCCAAAAAAGCTTTATTTGTCTGTTGTTTTTTATTGCCGTTTTTAATTGTCCTCTTATTTTAACTATAAGAGGGTGCCATGAATTGCCACCAACAACCGCCTGTAACACCGATCTCGAGTCGGAGTATATAGCGCTGGTCCTCACGTTCGCGGTGTTTATAACGCGTACAGCTGCCGTCAGAGCGAGTGCCTCCGCCTGAAAGACCGTGCAGTAGGGCGACAGCTTGAATTTACCCGATTTAATTTCGGTGCCGTTTTTCCAACAGGAAAAAGCGGCACCGACATCTTTGTCATTCTTGCTGCCGTCCGTGTAGACTTGTATTAGTCCCTCCGAGCTAGTCTTTAACTCCTCTTCATTTGTAATCAATCCATAGTGCAACTGCGGCTCTTCGGCGGGGTGATCCATTTGGCAGTATTCTGCCTTGTTCTCGACCTCTATGTCGTCCTTGAGGCCCCCCCAGTGGCCCTTTTTCGCCATGTAGAGGGTGGCTGCTTCCTTTATTCGAAGGTCCAGTGGGAGAGCCCCGGAAAGAGCTAGGGCCGCGTTCAAGGACACGGTCCTGTTTGCCCTAACGATTTTTTGGGTGAAGCCTCTTTGGATCATGTTAAGCTTCTTCCGGACGCATATTTTCTCTGCTGCCCCGGCCCATGCTGCTGCTGCGTAGGTAACGGTGGGCTCCACCACGGCTGTGTAGATTGTGGAGACTATATCCGGGTGTAGCCCCCACGTTTGTTTGGCCGCCTTTGCCAACTGTTTATATAGGTTGGCTGCCTTGATGCATATGTTGGACACGTGGTTGTTAAAGGTGAGTTTACTGTCCACTGTCAGGCCAAGTATCTTTATTTTACTCGCCAGTGGGATTTCAGTCCCGCGCATTGTGAGTCTCGGTGCGTCGTACTTGACCTTATTTGTAACGATCATCGCTTGAGTCTTTTTTGGTCCGAATATTAATTTGTTATTTTCTCCCCATTTTTGGGCCAGTTCAAGCGCTTTGTTGCCCTTTCTCTGGACTGCCTCTCCACTATCGCCTTCTACTATTACCAACACATCGTCAGCAAATGCCTGGCAATATAAATTATTGTCAGACATTTGCTCCAGTATCGGGTCCAATATAACATTCCAGAGCAAAGGGCCGCTTATAGAGCCCTGCACGCAACCCTTTGTGGTGATTTTTTCAACTTCTTCTCCAGCGTAGCGTAGTCTTACCTTACGACACTGGAGATAGTCGTCATAGACCCTTCTGAGGTTGACGGGACATCCTTCTTCGGCTAGGCGCATACGTATTTTTGGCCACCAAGCGTTGTCGAAGGCGCCCTCTATATCTAATGAGATGATCAGCGTTATTAATTTTTCTTTTAGGTTCTTACGTACTCGGTGCATTAGAGTATAGAGGGCGTCCTCGGTGCTCCGTTGCGGCATGAACCCAAACTGCCTTCTAGAGAGCTTTGGCACGAGGTACCACTTCAATCTTTCAACCAACATCTTTTCAAAGATCTTCCCCATCACGGGGAGGAGGCCGATGGGTCTATACGATTTCGGTTCCGTGTAGCTTGGTCTTCCTGGTTTTCTCAGAATCACCACCGTCGCCTCCTTCCATTGTTTTGGGAACGACCCGGTTTCTAGGGCTTTATTTATGATTGCTCGGTACACTTCAGTCTGGCTCTTGATGGCTTTCTCGCAGATGTCGGCTGTGAGACCGTCCCCGCCCGGCGCCTTTTTAGGGTTGAAGCTGTTTACGGCTCTTTCTATCTCAAAACTTGTAAATGGTGGGTCGTAAATATCATTATTTCTTGAACCATCATTCACCCGCTCTGCATCTGCTCGTACTAGCCTCTGTTCTTTTGTATCCTCTCTTGGTTCATCCGGGGGGTAAAACGTCTCCGCAAGAAGCATCGCGGATTCTTTGGGGTCGTAGTGTTTGCCATTTACGACAAGGGGAATATCCTCTGCTCTTTTTGTTGTGCGGTTTACTACTCTATAGATCCCTTGCCACATTCCTTCTCTTTCCTGCCTAGTACAAAAGTTACGCCAGCTCTCTGTTCTCGCTTCCATGACGATTTTTTCATATTCTTCTTTTTCTTTCAAATATTCTTGCACTACTCTTTCCCTGCGAACTTGTGCCGCGCATCTGATGCGCCTTTTCTTTGTTTTTACCATTTTCCTTCTTCTATCCAACTCCTCATTCCACCAAGGCAAGATGTTTGTTTGTCTCTTTTTTACCTCTGGGACGGCCTCTTTTGTGGCTGCTATCGTCGCTTCCGTATATTTGTCTACCATCTCCTCTAGCTGTTTCTTATTTCTTACTTTGTTAATTGTTTCTATATTTACTTGGGCTTCTTCCAAGAGCTCATTTAATCGTCTTCCAAAGAGTGACCAGTCTGCCTTCCTGGTGTTGTATTTTCTGGTGGTTCGTTCTGTTTTCCTTCCTTCTGATCTCTCAAGCCTCATCTTAAACGTTATACCGTTATGATCGGAGCTCACCATTCCCTCCTCCACAGTCCATTCGTCTATAACCGTCAATAAATCCGTGGTGCATGCGGTAATGTCCACGTAGCTTTTGAATCTCTTGCCCCCCCTTATAGTGTCAAAAGTGGGTAGGTTGCTGTTATTTAATATTTCAAAGTTCATACTGTGGAGGGTTTCTGCTATGAGCTCGCCTCTATGGTCGACTATAGGGCTGCACCACCAAGGACTCTTTGCGTTTGCGTCGCCTGCCAGTAACACTCTCTTTTTGGCCCTACTGCATATTTTCTGTATCCGGTCTATATGAGGCTGGACGTCCTTGGGGTCTGGCTCAAGATAGAAGGATACCAAGGTGATCTCCCAAGCCGCCGTACGCAGCATGACTACTACCACGTTTGGCGTTGTCAGTTCGAGAAACTGGATCACCTCGATCTTTTCGTCAAAAACGAAGATCGCAGCCTTCGTCACGGTCGCTCCCACCTGCTGATGCTGATACACCCTGACGCCCGACGGTTCCTTGACTCTCCCTTCGGATCCAATATACGGTTCTTGAACGAGAGCTGCGAGGATACCTCTGTTTTTTGCCTCCAGCCAGAGTTCGTTTTGAGCTAGTTCTTTACGCTGGAGATTTGCCTGGCACATTAGATAGCCGAATTGTGTCTTGTTGGTGCCTTTAGCAATATGCTACCGAGCTGCGTGCCAGCATGTCCCACCTCCTTCGCATTGGGCACTCGAGATCGAAGGCATTGTGCGCGTCTGAGCTGTTTTTTGCCTTTCGGCAGTTCACGCACTTTGCTGGTACTCCTGCTGTGTGTTCGGGGCAGTCAGTCTTCAAGTGCAGTCCCCCACAGTGTGAGCAGGTTGGGTCGGCTTCTTTGCAGTGTTTCCGTCCGTGGCCGAAACCCAGGCACCTCGAGCACTGTATGAGTGGTGACTGGTCTTGTACCCATACTCGCTGCAGGTCTATGTGTACTCTCCCCGCTTCTGTGAGCTTTTTCCACACTTGCGGGGAGACCTGCAGTACTATGTTTTCAGTGTGCGGGTTTCTGGCACGCCTTCGGTATTTAACGGCTATTTTTATCTCCTCTTTCAAATCTTTAAGTAGGTTCTGGTTTTGGATTTTGATTGCGGCCACTACTTCCTCGTCAGTATGGCATTTTATAACATCTCTGAGGACGACCAGTGGGTCCTTGGTGGTCGCCGTTTCCACTACGAAGGATGGGTCAGTGTTTAAGCGGTCTGTTATTTTACCGAGTCGCTCCGTAGTGGTACAGCCTATGACTATTCTTTGGTCTTTAATTTTTTTTTTTTTTTTTTTTTTTTTCCTTATTTTGTCGACGTTAAGTCCCGTATTCTTTGCATCTACGGTATTCCTGATGCGCTCCAACAGTTCGCCGCTCGATTCAGGGCCTGTCGATTTTATAATGATTGAGTGCATAGGCCCTTGTCTGTACGACGTTTTTATTGTTTCGCCTTCGCTAATTATATTATTTCTACCTTTGGGCGTTGCCGCTTCTGCGTAAGTCATTCTTCTCTCCTCTTCCTCACGTCTGTATTCCCTCAGTTCTTTTCTTACTTCTTCTACCACCATCATGTTTCCTTGTCCTTCACTGGTGGCTTTAAAGGCTTTTACTTCCTTTCTTAATAGTTTGCTGGTCTCCTCCATCCTGTCGTTTTCTCTTTTCAGCCGGTTTATTTGTTCTTCTAATTTGTACATATCGCCTTTTTTGATTTGCGATGTGGTGTCTATTTTGTATGTTTTGTTAGCTTCACCTTCTTTTTCTACAGTTTCCTCACATTTCCCTTCATTTTCCTTTTTCTTGTCTCTTCCTTCCTTCAATTGTGCATCGGCCTCTTTTATTAGCTCGTATAGCCGCTTTACTGCTGAGGTGACTGCTGCCTTGATTTCGCCCTTTAAGTTGCGGGCGGCGTCAAGCTGCAGAAGAGCGCTTTGCTGCAGTGCTGCGGCTTCGGTGAGCATGTTTTTATATAACTTTTGTTTTTTCGGGGCTTCCGCGCTCCTAGCTATAGCCGCCTCCAGATCTCCAATGCTTTTTCTCACCGCTGGTGTCAAGGCGGGTGTTGGTGGCTGTGTGGAGGCCGGTCCTTCTTTTTCCTCTATGGTATGGGTTTGAGGAGCGGTGACCTTTGTCGGAGTGCGAATACCGAACATTTTGTTTTTAAAATCACGCGTTGGTAGGCTATGGTTTGTCAGTCTTTAAAATGGAAACGTATTAAACGAAAATAACTAATCAGTAAATATAAAATTTTCAGTAGATAACTTAGTCTAGGGTCTACTCCCAAAAGGGTAGTAGCCGTGTCACAATACAATATTATTTATTCAGTATTACACTATTTTGTAAAACTTAGTCTAAGGCTTCCCCAATAGGGTGAAAGCCGTGTCAATAAAATAGTTTAGATAAAATAAATATAATCTAGGGTCTACACCCAAAAGGGTAATAGCCGTGTCGGTATACAATATTTATATTCAGTACTACTCTACTTGGTAAGACTTATTCTAAGGCTTCCCCAATAGGGTAAAAGCCGTGTCAATAAAGTAACTAAGACAAAAATATATATAGTCTAGGGTCTACCCCCAAAAGGGTGGTAGCCGTGTCAAAAAACTTATATCTAAGAGGGGTTTCCAAAAGGAGAACCCCTGTCACTTAACCTAATATCACAGTCCTGGTACCTTCGGGAGCGGTGTATCGCTTGTTCTAATAAAGGCGCGCGAAGGACCACCTGACCTTGCCTTATTTGTATGTGTGTGTGTGTGTGTGTGTGTGTGTTGGTGTGCCTTGGCACGTGTGCACCTACTCGGAGGATCCGCTGCAATCAGCGGAGTCGAATAAGGTGCTATACTTGAGTTCCTGAACGTGTATTTGTATGTGTGTATGCCGGTGTGTGTGTGTGTTAACTCGAATGTAGAAATGGACAGCCACAGTCTTCTCCCCGAATCACGAGGAGTTGAACGAGCCGTCACACTTGTGTGTTTATGTGTGAATTGTGTCTTAGTGTGTTTGTGTGTGATAACTGTGTGTACGTGTGCTTGAGTGCGCTGTAAACGTACTCAGTCGACTTTGCTTTTTGCGGGGAGTCGAAAGAGCCGTCACACGTGTATGTTCCGTGAGGTTGAAATTTTTCAACCCCAGGGGGTGAGGTAGTAGGGCGAGGGGGGGGGTCCAAGGTACAGTGCACGCGACACGTCCCTATAACCCTTTTTTACCCTAGTTAGGCCGAAAATGATATTATTTTTAAGCTAGCGTGCACCGTTTTATCTAAATTTAATACTACTATAATTTATTAAATATTTTATTAATTAAATTTTGAAAATTATTTTAAAAATTTTGTGAATATAGTTTCCGGTAGGGTTCGAACCGGCGGTCAAAACCCAGTATACTATGTATACTGGCTCTGACCTTAAAAACGCGCTAAAATGCACCGTTCCCGAGTTATCCCGCACTTTTCCCCCTTTTTATTCCCGGGCCTCTGGAGCCGCCAATATTGATCAAATTTTTTATACGAATATATTAAAATGACAGGCTCGTCGAGATCTATCCGATGAGCCTATCCGCGGTGCAAAATATTGGCGGGATCTCCGACCACGTGCCACGTGGTCCGGAGAAAAAATTTTCCAGGGGCCTCAGTTTTTGAGGGAAAAATCTGAGATTGGTACCTTTAAATAGAGCTCCGCGCGGCGCTTCTGATGATGTGCAGAACGGCTGGGGTCCTCGATCTTGATCTTGAGATATTCTTCCTCAAAGGTGTATAACCTTTGCTAAGTATGGTTAAGCGTCAATAAAAAATTTTCCCCTTGAGAAAGTGGAAGACCAAAGCCTCCGCCTTATGCAGATTTTTGCGGCGCTTCCGATGGTGGTTTTTGTTTCTTCAATTTTTTGCTTCTTTCTGTGACCACGTGCCACGTGGTATTTTCTTCTTTTCAAGATTTCTCTAGATTTTTAAAACGCAAAAATCTGAGTGATGTGTCAAAAGAAGCGGCTTGACAGCCTCTTTCTGACCGTGTAAAAATAACGGTAGGTCGTCGCTTTAAATTTCTTGGCGCACGCACTTTTGTGTAGAAATTTTATGATTTTTAATGTTTTTTACACTTTTTGGCACTGTTTTGAAATTTTTTTAATACACGTGTTATATATCACTAAATTCACCGTCGCGAGACGCGTCAGATAATGTATTTCACTGTTTAATTCACTTCGAAAAACCTATTTTTACGATTTTTCAAAGGCGGAGCGGCACGCTTTCTGACCGATCAGGGCGGCGGTTCGACTGCGACTTGGTTAGGTTAGGTTAGGTTAGGTTAGGTTAGGTTAGGTTAGGTTAGGTTAGGTTAGGTTAGGTTAGGTTAGGTTAGGTTAGGTTAGGTTAGGTTAGGTTAGGTTAGGTTAGGTTAGGTTAGGTTAGGTTAGGTTAGGTTAGGTTAGGTTAGGTTAGGTTAGGTTAGGTTAGGTTAGGTTAGGTTAGGTTAGGTTAGGTTAGGTTAGGTTAGGTTAGGTTAGGTTAGGTTAGGTTAGGTTAGGTTAGGTTAGGTTAGGTTAGGTTAGGTTAGGTTAGGTTAGGTTAGGTTAGGTTAGGTTAGGTTAGGTTAGGTTAGGTTAGGTTAGGTTAGGTTAGGTTAGGTTAGGTTAGGTTAGGTTAGGTTAGGTTAGGTTAGGTTAGGTTAGGTTAGGTTAGGTTAGGTTAGGTTAGGTTAGGTTAGGTTAGGTTAGGTTAGGTTAGGTTAGGTTAGGTTAGGTTAGGTTAGGTTAGGTTAGGTTAGGTTAGGTTAGGTTAGGTTAGGTTAGGTTAGGTTAGGTTAGGTTAGGTTAGGTTAGGTTAGGTTAGGTTAGGTTAGGTTAGGTTAGGTTAGGTTAGGTTAGGTTAGGTTAGGTTAGGTTAGGTTAGGTTAGGTTAGGTTAGGTTAGGTTAGGTTAGGTTAGGTTAGGTTAGGTTAGGTTAGGTTAGGTTAGGTTAGGTTAGGTTAGGTTAGGTTAGGTTAGGTTAGGTTAGGTTAGGTTAGGTTAGGTTAGGTTAGGTTAGGTTAGGTTAGGTTAGGTTAGGTTAGGTTAGGTTAGGTTAGGTTAGGTTAGGTTAGGTTAGGTTAGGTTAGGTTAGGTTAGGTTAGGTTAGGTTAGGTTAGGTTAGGTTAGGTTAGGTTAGGTTAGGTTAGGTTAGGTTAGGTTAGGTTAGGTTAGGTTAGGTTAGGTTAGGTTAGGTTAGGTTAGGTTAGGTTAGGTTAGGTTAGGTTAGGTTAGGTTAGGTTAGGTTAGGTTAGGTTAGGTTAGGTTAGGTTAGGTTAGGTTAGGTTAGGTTAGGTTAGGTTAGGTTAGGTTAGGTTAGGTTAGGTTAGGTTAGGTTAGGTTAGGTTAGGTTAGGTTAGGTTAGGTTAGGTTAGGTTAGGTTAGGTTAGGTTAGGTTAGGTTAGGTTAGGTTAGGTTAGGTTAGGTTAGGTTAGGTTAGGTTAGGTTTTTTTTTTTTTTTTTTTTTTTTTTTTTTTTTATTTTTTATTGGCTAGTAGGCCTACCTCCCCGGCGACTTCCGCCCCGGGGCCGAGGAAGCTAAGCTTAAGTAATTTTTTCAGTGAAAAGTTTTATTGAAATTAAACAATGTTTTTGTGGACATGAGTGAGGTGGCTGAGGGTCGGTTATGCTATTTGATACATGTTCTTTCCCTCAGCCACCTGCGTAGAGTCCGCGTCTTACAAACTACTTATATATAAAACAAAAAGAAGAAATTATTTAAACATCGAGAAAACAGAAGTAATAAAAGAAAAAGAAAAAGTATAAAAGTAGGTTTACAAAATATCTTATGTTAAGTTGATGGGAACATAGTTGTATGAGTGACGATGATGGGATGATGGTACATATATTGATGAATACAAAAGTGCTTAAATCTAACAAGGTACATATATTGATGAATACAAAAGTGCTTAAATCTAACAAGGTACATATATTGATGAATACAAAAGTGCTTAAATCTAACAAGGTATGTTTATGTGGCGTATATATTTACATTAAAACATTAGGACAGTTATTGATATGTGTACACAAAAGTTGCTTATAAAATAGAGGAAAAACAAACAATTATGGAGTTATAAAATTAGAATAATAACAAATAGTGACATTTTAGTGGATATCAGGTGGGGTGGATGACGATCAGCCAGTGGAGGGTGGGTTGTTGAAGTCTTTTAGGGAATTAATAATTTTAGTTGCTAACTTTAATAATGACTGTATTGTTTGCGGTTTATTGTCGGATAGGGAGTAGGGATTTCTACATTTTCTATTTTTCTGTGTGTGTTCGTGTCTGATGTGTGCAAAGCGTGGACATTCCTCGATGAGGTGTTGAAGTGTCTGAGTGGTGTTGGAGTCGCAAGGGCAAGTGTCGTTGTCAGTAATGTGGAACCGTTTTAGATGATCTTTGGCGAAGGAATGTCCAGTGAGTAATTGAGTGGTTTGAAAGGTGATGGGGAATTGTTGAGTAAATCTTTTAATGTTGTGTATGTCTTGTAAAATGTTTTTTGTGTAATTGGCAGTTGGTTCATTGTTAAATCTCTTCTCCCATGTTGCTATTGTTTCTAATTTGGCCCTTGTCTTAATGTAAGACATGGGGCAATCATTGAATGTGTATTTGAGGTGTGAGTTTGCAGCCGATTTGGCTGCCAAGTCAGCCTCCTCGTTGCCAATGATGTTGTGGTGTCCTTTAACCCATTTGAAATGGATTTGTGTGTTTGTGTTGGCGCTGATGGCTTTATGTATATGCGTGACTATTTTGTGTGTAGCGTTGGGTTGGGCAATTGTCTGAAGGGCAGCCATGGAGTCTGAATTAATTGTGTAAGTGTATGTGTTTTTGTTGGCGTCTTTTTGTGAGTGTGTGATGGCCCAGTCGCATGCCCCTTGTATGGCAAGCAGTTCAGCCTGGTATACGGTGCAGGTAGGGTGTAGTTTTCTTTTCCATCGGTGTATGGCGGTGTGAGTGTTAGGGGAGTACGCAATAAACGCGGCTCCCGTCTGTCCGTTTTCCTGTTTGCTTCCATCCGTGAATATGTTAATGTTGTTTGTAAGGTGTGTGTTGAGATTGTTTTTGTGAGTACTGAATTTTAAAAGCGGTCTGGAAGCGGGGTGTAAGAGTTCGGTGTGGTGTGTAGGCTGTTCGATGGTGATGTCGTCAGGAATGTATCTACTGACGCCTTTAATGCGCGCCTTCTCAATCTCACATGATTCAAGAACCTTGAGATCAAGCGGCACGAATCCCGCTATTGCGATCGCAGCGTTAGTAGATACATTTCTGAACGCTCTGGTGGTCTTGATGGCAAAGCCGCGTTGGGTTTTTAGAAGTAGCTTGCGATTATATTTTTTAAGTGCTGCGTGGCCCCAGATGGAGGCCCCGTACGTGATAATGGGTTCTATAACCATTTTATATATTGATTTGATGTTCTCGGGGTGTGGTCCCCAAGTGGGTCGTGTGTAAATGGATAGTTTGTTGAATAGTTGGGTTGCTTTAGTGGTTATGTGTTCGATGTGGTGTTTGAATGTTAACTTGTTGTCTAAAATGATGCCTAGGTATTTAATTTTGTCTGTGAATTTAAGTGGGGTGTTGTTGAAGATTAAGCTGCAATTCTGTGCTGGTTTGGAGAAGGCCATTGTCTGGGTTTTGTCGGGTCCGAACTGTAGTTTGACTCCATCGCCCCATTCTTTGATGATTTTCAGTGTGTGGTTGGTTTTGTCCTCTAATGTTTTGATGTCTGTGTCTGTAGTTAATATTAGAACGTCGTCGGCGAAGGCTTGGATGTGGCACCCTGATGGGAGTGGTGTGTTGAGTAGTGTGTTAAGGATAATGTTCCAGAGTATAGGGCCGCATGCCGACCCTTGGATACATCCCTTTTGTGTATTGCGAGTGGTTCGTGTGTTGCCCATTTGGTGTGTAACTGTTCTATTTGTGAGGTAGTTTTGA
This sequence comes from Pieris rapae, assembly GCF_905147795.1. NCBI lineage: Eukaryota > Metazoa > Arthropoda > Insecta > Lepidoptera > Pieridae > Pieris > Pieris rapae. Next base: position 11,944,231 of record NC_059534.1, read on the forward strand.
ATTAGTTTGAATATATTGTGTGGGCACTTTACCGCACGTAATCCGCTCAATACCGCCGGCCACCAGGCGTTGTCAAACGCGGCCTTAATATCGAGGGATACGGCTATGATGTGTTGTTTGTGCTGTTTGGCGTGATTTATTGTGTCTAAAGTTTTGTGTAGAGCGTGTGTTGTACCAGTTTGTTCGGTGAAGCCGAATTGAGCTCGGTTTAGCAGTTTTTGTTTATGCGCGTTGAAGGTGAGGCGTTTAGTAAATAGCTTTTCTAGTACTTTCCCGAACACGGGGATTAGTCCTATGGGTCTGAATGAGCTTAAGTTTGTGTAATCGTGTTTGTTGGGTTTGGGAATTATTTTTATTACTGTTTCCTTCCATGGAGTCGGAAAGTGTGCTATTTGTAGGCAGCGGTTCATGAGTTGTGTGGTTAGCTCTGGGTAATTGCGTGCAAAGACCTGGCAGATGTCACTGGTGAGGTGATCATTGCCCGGTGCTTTGGTGTGACTGATGGAGTCGAGTGCTGCTATAATTTCGGATGTCGTGAAGGGAGGGTCGTCCTCCGTGTCGGGTAGTATACCAGAATTGCTGCGCATATTTGTGTGTCTGGCGTCCGTGTCTGGGGTGTCGTCGGGATAAAAATGTGTGAGTAATGCCTGTGATGTCTCCTGTTCGTTGTTTGTAAATTTATTGTTGACCTTAAGGGTGCGGGGTTGGATGTTGTTGTTAGATTTTAGTAATTTGTTGGTGATGGACCAGACATCTTCTGCACCTTGCGACTCGCAGAAATGTTTGAAGTGTTCAGTGGATGTCTTTCTGATTGTATTTGTGTATGAGAGTTTAATTTCGTGATATTTGTTTAAGAGGTCTGTAGGGGGTGTCTGTTTGTTTTTGGAATATGTGTGTATTTTGTGGTGTAGTTTGATGCATTGTTTCTTAAGTTGATCTAGGCTTTCGCTCCACCAGGGTGCTTTGGGTTTTGTGTGTCCTGTTTTAAGGGCAAATGAGTTGTGGCAGGCGCTGTTTATGGTGTTGGCGAGGGAGTATACAAATTGGTCTAGTTGATCGGGTGTTAGGGTCGATATGTTTATTTCTGTTATTTTATCTTTAATCATTGCGGTGTGTAGTGTTTCTTTAAAGGTGTGCCAATTGCCTTTGCTGGTGTTGTATTTAAATGTACTGCTATTCATGGTGTGTGGAATAGGGTCTGTTCTACAGTCTAGTTTAAATTTAATTGGATTGTGTTGTGTTGATGGGAACAAACGTTGTTTGACTTCCCATTTGTGTATGTGATGGTATGTGTGTATTGATGTGAACGTGAGGTCGATAATGGATGACCTCTCCGTTCCGTGTGTTATTGTTTCAAATGTGGGTGTGTTGCCTGTGTTGTTTATGTATATATTATTGGAATTCATAATATCTATCAGTTGCTGTCCCCGGATGTTGTTTCGAGAGCTGCCCCAGATTTGGTGCCACGCGTTAAAGTCGCCGCCAACTATAATGTTTGAGTTCGTGTATGTTTTTATGAATGTGTCCAGTGTATCTAGCGTGTTGTTAGCGTCGGTTTTTGGTTCAATGTAAACCGATGCTATGTATAGTGTTCTTGTCTTTGTGGGTATAGCGATAACCACTATATTCCCTGTGGTGAATTGTGAGATGATGTGTGCGTTTATGTCTGTACTGGTTATAATGCAGGCTTTCGTTGTGTCCGCCGAATCGGACTGAAACACGCGGAGTCCTGCGATATTTTTAACTGTGTTTTTGTTTGTGTATGGTTCGGATATAATGGCTATGTCGAGTTTATTTGTGATGAAGTGGTGTTTAAGTTCTTGTGTAGCGTTGCGAGACCGGTCTAGGTTCGCCTGTATAAACTTGATGTTTTTATGCATGTTTTATATATAGTTGACCTTGGCCTCTACGCGGGCACGCATTGCGCTAACTTTGGGGCACCTTTCCGAGTCGGCTCGATGTTGTGTGTTAGTGTTTGTTTTGAACTGTGCGTTGTGTTCGTGGCAATTGGCACACCTGTGTGATTGTAGTTGTTCTTTGCACTCTGCTGTGGGGTGATTTGCAGAGCACTTGGCGCAAGTGGGTGTGGTAGCGGGGCAGCGGCTCTTCGTGTGTCCGAAATTTAGGCAGTTTTGACACTGCCTAAATGGTGAAAAATTGCCGCTGTGGACCCTTTGCATGCCTATGTTAATTCTGCCTAGATCGGTAAAGGCCTTCCAGGCAGAGGGGGTGGTGTTTAAAACCACATTGTAAAGAGTGTGGTTTCTGTTAACTGTCTTGAATTTAATGCTGAAAGTGTGTTCAATCAATGTATGGTTCTGATCTTTAATTGTGTTGATGAGTTCTGCTTCGCTCGTGTTTTTGTTTATCCCTTTGAGAATTATCATCGGGTCGACCCGCTTTTCTTCCTGGGTTTTTATTGCGCTATGGTTCTGTAATTGTGTGAGTGTGTGCAATTTGTGCTCGTCTTTTTCGAAGACGAGCTTCACTTTGTTTTTCGATAGTGGTGTCACCCTGATAGGGGCATATCCCCCCTGCCGGAAGTTGACCGTGCTTCTAATTTCGGTGATTAATTTCTCGGTGGTGTCGAGGCCCTCTCCGGATACAACAACAGAGGGACCTGCAGGGGGTTTGGGGGCTGCGGTAGCCTTAGCGTAAGATTTATAAATGTTGTGCGGGTCCGCCGCCGCAGGCTGTGGTACCGCCGGTGTAGGTCGCGGTTGCGCTTTTAATGCCCTGGAGTGTTCCTGCAGGGCCCTGTTGCTCTCCTCGAGTAGCCGAGAGTGGGCCTCTAGCTTGTTTAGGAGTAGTGTATTATCGACGGGTGGTGTATTGTTGCTTGTGTTATTGTCGATGCTATTGGCCGGAGGTGTGAGGGGTTTGGAAGGGGAGGGGGTGGTAGGGTCTAACATAGCGACGACTCCGAAGAGACCGTCGATTGTCTCCGTAATTATAGTTTTAAGCTCACTCTTGAGGTTACGAGAGAGTGAAACCGCGTTCAGGCCTTTGAGTCTGAAACTCCTCGCCATCTCCATGTAGGTGGACTCTGCGGGGGGAGCTTCTCGAGTGAAGGCCGGACTTAGATTGTCCACCAGATTCCGCCTAGCGGTTGTAAAGGATGTTTGGGGAGATGGTGAGGCGGTGGTTGTGATTTTGGGTGGGGTGCGGGGTAACATTATTTCGTGATGGGTGGGGGGAGGGTCGAAACTGGATTTGGTCTATTGGACTAGAATCGCCTTTAACAGCCGATTCAGATGATATATGACTCGGGGGGGTGCGGAGGGGGGGTAAAAATTTAAGGGGTGGGGGGGGAAAAACTCAACCTGGGGGTTGAAAGGTGGGTTTGCGGACGACTGTATGACTATATTATTGTTTGGCTTGAAGAGGCGGTTTGAATGAGCCCAAGCTCGGTGTGTTTCTGTGTATGTGGATTTGGTGTTGGAGATGAGGCTGGTAATCCACCCTACCTGGTGCTTCCGCACGGGATAACTCCAGTACCGCTGCACTGCTGATGCTGGAGTTTGGTGTCGTCTAGAAGCCCGCGACGAGGTCTACCCGATGGTGCTGGTGAGGAGGCAGTTCCTGGTGATCACCAGGAATTTTGGCTCCTGGTGGAGCTGGTGATAAGTGGTGAAGTAGCGAAGAAATCGGTTCTGATGCAGAGAAGAGTTGCGGATACGATGAAGTCAAAGTTTTATTTTTATCTGAAGTGGATCCTGTGGAAACCCTGGTTTGAAAGTTACAATTGCTTATAACTCCGGAACTATTAAGCGGAAAATGAAAATCTATATGCCGTCTGATGCGCCAGACGACGCCGGTTCTGCTGTTATGGTGTTCGAAAACCCAGGGGCGTTAGAACGCAAAATATTTACAATAATATTGTTTTTTCCAGGTTTCAGGGGCTATCAGTGCTCCGATCTCCAAAAAAGATGTGTCTGCGGATAGCTGAAGTAATTGCGCGCCGTTCTAAATGTGTCTTGTTGATAAATACTGAAGCGCCGCGATTTGGCGACTGAAAAACCAGTTTTCAGCCGCTGAAAAATCCAGTTTCAGTCGGATTGATGCAATATTGGTATCAAACGACGCGTCTTGACAAGGGCTATCGTTTGATGTATAAAAAAGATATGGTTGTAGATCGTTATAAAAAGTTATTTGAAATTTACCACTGTAATGTCTGCCAAATCCACAAATATGTGTCCTTATCGACCAAAATATGGTCGAAAAACGCACCACACTGCACTCTATCTATTAGAACTCACTTAAGAATTTTCACTGCACTGATAATATTTTTAAAATCGAAAAAACTGAAATTTTTAATGTTTTTGGTCGAAAAAAAATCGAAAAAGAAAACCTGGGATAATGAAAATAGCACTACACGATAGAGCGGAATTTTCCGCGTCTTTTGACGTATAACACACTGCACTTAGTACGCGGGAACTATTTTTAAAGATTTTTCTTAACTTTGAAAAGGCGCGGAGCGACGTGGAGTCGACCGTTTTTCGTGGCGTCTGGACGCGGACTGGGTTAGGTTAGGTTAGGTTAGGTTAGGTTAGGTTAGGTTAGGTTAGGTTAGGTTAGGTTAGGTTAGGTTAGGTTAGGTTAGGTTAGGTTAGGTTAGGTTAGGTTAGGTTAGGTTAGGTTAGGTTAGGTTAGGTTAGGTTAGGTTAGGTTAGGTTAGGTTAGGTTAGGTTAGGTTAGGTTAGGTTAGGTTAGGTTAGGTTAGGTTAGGTTAGGTTAGGTTAGGTTAGGTTAGGTTAGGTTAGGTTAGGTTAGGTTAGGTTAGGTTAGGTTAGGTTAGGTTAGGTTAGGTTAGGTTAGGTTAGGTTAGGTTAGGTTAGGTTAGGTTAGGTTAGGTTAGGTTAGGTTAGGTTAGGTTAGGTTAGGTTAGGTTAGGTTTAGGTTAGGTTAGGTTAGGTTAGGTTAGGTTAGGTTAGGTTAGGTTAGGTTAGGTTAGGTTAGGTTAGGTTAGGTTAGGTTAGGTTAGGTTAGGTTAGGTTAGGTTAGGTTAGGTTAGGTTAGGTTAGGTTAGGTTAGGTTTTTTTTTTTTTTTTTTTTTTTTTTTTTTTTTGAATGCACCTAATAGGCCTACCTTCCCCGGCTACTTTATCGCCGGGGGCGTTGTCTAAGCTACCCATCCGTCCTTTCTCACATTCATCCTCTAAATAATTGAAAACACAGCTTTAATTTTTATTAGGTTTTGTACAAATAATTTCAATTTCAACTTTCTTAAAATATTACTTACAATATTCCAACTTATCTAATTTTCTTTCCATATCTATCCTGAGACGTGGCCCGCGAGGCGGGCAGCTTTCACTTATCCGTGAGTATCCTTATGATACCCATTAGCAAGTGGGCGCCGGCCGCCTCGCGGTCCCCGCCCCTCCCTTACTTCCATTAAATTTGGCGGTTCTTTTTATTATTTTTAAGCAAAATTCCTCCAGTTGCGATCTGTAACAGGCTAGCATGCCGGGCAGTCCTTCAAGACTGACCACCATGCCTGTCATCTGTTCCAGGTCGCATCTGGAGGAGGCAAAAATGGGGCACTCTATAAGTAGATGCGGGATGGTTTGTTGCACCCCGCTGTCACACTCGCATTCAGCTGTCTCTTTTAATTTGAAACGGCACAGGTACTCGGCAAAAGGCCCGTGGCCTGTGAGTATCTGTGCCATCTCAGGACTGAATCTCGCTACTCTCAGTTGCTTATGAGCGCTCGCAACATCTTTTAGAAAAATCTTTGTTATTCCGCCCGTAGTCCCTTCTCTGTATCGTTTGTCCCATTCTTCTATTGTTTTCCGTCTTACTTCTTTCCTTATGTACGACAGCGGGTACTCTACGTGGACTGCTTTGACCTTAGAGGTCTCCGCAGCGGCCCTCGCGAGTTCGTCCGCCCTCTCGTTCCCCTCCGTGCCGACGTGCGCCTTCACCCAGTGGAGTCTTATGTTTTGGCCCTTTTTTCGGCTCTCCACCAGGTGGCTGCGGATCTCGACTACTCGGGGGTTCCGAGAGCGTCCGCCCGCGATGGCCTCGAGCGAGGACCTCGAGTCGCTGCAGATGTTCACGTCAGTACCCGCTGCCGTCGCCTCCCTAACTGCACCGACGAGAGCCGCTAGCTCTGCTTGATACACGGTGCAGTAAGGGGCCATCTTTATCTTCTTCCATTTTCGTTCTCTACCTCCTTCCCATTTCGTCCAAGCCGCTCCGACTCCCTTCTCTGTCTTGCTCCCGTCTGTGTATATGGCCGCTATGTTTTCGTTTTGTATTTGGCCAGGGTCAATTGTGATGGCGAAGCTTATATCTGGTCTTTCCGCAGGATGGGGTTGTTCTATCGCAGGTACGGCACGCTCAATCCGGTCTCCTTCGCGTATAAACGGGGATGACCCCCTTCTGGCCTCAAACATCGCGGCAGCTTCTTCCACCCTGAGGTCGAGGGGCAGTATCCCCGCCAGTAGCGTCGCGGAATTTAGCGATGCCGTCCTGTATGTTTTTGCGATCTTCTGTCCGAAGGCCCGTTGCACCGTCTCCAGTTTTTTCTTTGTGCACATTTTCTTTACTGTCGGTGCCCAGGCTGCCGACGCGTATGTTACCGTCGGCTCAATGACGGCTTGGTACACCTGGAGTACCATGTCTCCCGTCATTCCCCATTCCAGCTTCGCCATTCTAGATACTTTTTTATATATTTCTGCCGCTTTTCTGGTGACATTATGCACATGCTTGTTGAACGTGAGCCCTCCGTCTATTGTCAGTCCCAGCAGTTTTATTTCTTTCTCTATGGCTATGTCTTGTCCGTTCATCCTTATTATTGGGGTATCGAACTTCAATCTTCGCGTCAGGACCATTGCCTTGGTTTTTTGTGGCGCGAAGTTGAGCTTGTTCTCGATACCCCACTTCCTCACGTACTCGAGGGCTACGTTTGCTCGTTGCGCGATCGAGTGCGTGTCTGTTCCACTGAACAGCAGCACCACGTCGTCTGCGAATGCCTGTGCATAAGTCCCGTCCTCTTCCAGTTCGACCAGTAGTGGGTCGAGCAGGATGTTCCAGAAGGTGGGGCCGCTAATCGAGCCCTGAATGCATCCCTTTTCAGGTCGCCTCACATGCTCTCTGTTTGCGTAGCGTACCACCACCTTCCTGCCTTTAAAATAGTCCTCCACTACTAGTCTCAATTGCTTGGGACAGTCTTTCTTTGATAGTTGGTACTTGATAGCTGGCCACCATGCGTTGTCGAAAGCCCCCTCGATATCTAGCGACACCATCAACACTATCTCTTTGTTTTCTATGTGGCTTCTCGCTTTCGTCAGGATATCGTAAAGGGCATCCTCCGTGCTCTTTCCTGGCATAAATCCATACTGCCTCCTGCTCATCTTGGGGAGTAGGCTGTGTCTAATTCTGTTGATCATTACCTTCTCTAGTATCTTCCCCATGACTGGCAATAGGCCTATTGGACGGTAGGATTTGGCGGCCGTATAGTCCTCCTTCCCTGGCTTCCTCAGTACCACTATCGTGCATTCCTTCCATAGATCAGGGAAGCATCCCACTTCGAGGCATTTATTAAAGATGGCCAGGGGAACCTCCGGATTCGCCGTGATAGCTGCGCAGCAGATATCCGCAGTGAGTCCGTCGGCACCCGGGGCCTTCCTCGGGTTGAAGCTTCGAGCAGTGCTGATGAGCTCCGCCATTGTGATTGGCACTTCATCAGCGCTGCTTCCCCGTAGGCTGCTAGTCATTTCCTCAACCGTTTTCCTTATTCTTTGGTGGATGTCATCATCCATCTCACAATTGTCAGGCGGGAAGAATTTCTGTGCCAGCAGCTGCACCGATTCTTCGGAGTTCAACGAAATGCCCTTCTCTATTAGCGTGGTGTCTTCCCTGATCCCTTCCGCCTTTCTTATTACTTTATACATTCTGTCCCATAAGCTCTCCCCTTCTTGCTTCGTGCACAATTTCTTCCACCCTTCCTTTTGAGCCCTTTCGATCTCTTCTTCGTACATCTTTTTTGCCTCCAGGTAGGCAGTTACTACGCACTCTCTCCTCCTTGGAGCTGCGTATGAGATCCTTTTCTTTTTCCTTACCATGTCCTTCTTAAGGGCCTCTATTTCCTTGTTCCACCAGGGTGGTTCGAAGCTTTTCTTTCTTTGTTTCAGTTTGGGGATATGCTTCTCGGCGGCTTTTATAATTATGTTGGTATATTCCGTTACTGCGTTGTTGACCCTGGCCTTGGTGTCCAGTTTTTTCATCGTTCCTTTGTCTAATCCTTGTTGTGTCAATTCCGTTTTTATTTTCTCTTTAAAATCCTCCCAGTCTGCGTTTTTTGTTTTGTATTTGCGGGTCGTCTTCGGTAGGGTGTGCGTTTGGGGTTTTTGAAGGGCTGTAGTCATAAATATTGTGTTGTGATCCGAACTGGTAATTGATGTATCAACCCACCATTTCGTTACCTTGCTGAGGAGGGCCGTTGTACATACTGTGATGTCGACTGTACTCGTGTATCTACGGCCCCCTCTAACGGTGTCGAAGGTGGGTGTGTTCCCACAATTTAAGATGCTCAGCCCCTCTTCATCAAGGAACCCTCGTAGTTCCTTTCCTCTTGTGTCTTCGTTTCGGCTCCCCCACCACTCACTCCATGCGTTCACGTCCCCTCCAATCAGTACCATCTTGGTTTTTAACTTTTTCGTGAAGCCTCTTAACTGTACGAGGTATGGTTCGATGGGTTCATCGCCTTCGAAGTACACTGATATTACCCCTAGTTCCCACTTGTCCGTTCTCAGGACGGCGGCCACTATGTTTTCGGTTGTAAGTGATTTGTCTTGTGAGACCTCGATGTGTTCATCGAAAACAAGTACCGCCGCCTTCACCGGTTTCTTCCCTGTGGGAACGCACTGCACTACTCTGTACACAGGGCTTTCTGCCATCTGTTTATTGGCCCCTGTGTACGGTTCCTGGAGTAGTGCTATCTTTACCTTCCTACCCCCCGCTTCCTTTATAAACTCCTGGTTCGCGATTCTCTTTCTTCCAAGGTTCGCCTGTGCCAGGAGAAAGCCGGTGTTTATGTTGGAGCCCTCGGCTTTTTTAACAGTACGCGTAACTCAGCCTCGCTGCCCTGTCCCATCCCTGCCGGGTTGGGCAGCTCTGGCTGAAGGCTCCGTGCTCTGCGTCTCTTCCTTTCATTGCTTTACAGTTAACGCAGCTGGGAGGCTTTCCTTCCCCGAGGATCTGGCAATCGGCCCTCATGTGGGCTCCTCCACAGTGACTGCACACCTCTGTATCTTTTTTACAGTTCCTGCGGGTATGTCCATACCCCAGACACATTGTGCATTGGACCAGAGGGGATTGGTCCTCTACCCAAACCCTCTGCAGGTCCACGTGTATCCTGCCAGCCGATGTCAAGGCTTGCCAGAGTTTAGGCGTGACCTGCAGGACCACGTGGCTCTCCAGAGGGTTTCTTGCCTTCCTTCTATACTTTTCCACTATAGTCAACTCTCTTTCCTCTAGGTGCGCAGTCACATGCTTATTTTGGTTCTTTAGGGCCCGGGCGATATCCTCGGTGGTGTTGCAGGTCAGTAGGTTTTTGATCTTAATAAGCGGGTTTTTGTTGGAGGTCTCCTTGACCTCCATTTCTGTGCCCAGTTTTTCTTTAAGTTTTCTTCTCTCTTCCTCTGTCCTGCAACCCACCACTACCTTCCCATCTCTCGCTTTTCTTATTTTTTGCACTTGCCAACCTTCCTCCTTCGCGTTTAGCAAGTGCCGGATGTTCTGCACCGTTTCCTCTGCCGTGTCGGTCGCGTTTTTCGGCGCCACCACGACAGAGTGCAGTGCAGGTTTTTGCCCCGGGCCCTCTGTGTCGTTTTGGCCCTGACCGAGATTTCCTTTCGTCGCTTCGGCGTACGATTTCATACATGCAGCCCAGTTGTTTTGCCTCTCCATGTCCTTCTTTTCCTTCTCCTCAAACTCTTTCCTTATCTCGGTCAGGACCCATTCATCCTTCTTTTTTGCCAGATCCTCTATTCCTTTCCTACATTTCTCCAACCTACTATTTTCTATTTCCAATCTTTCAATTTGTCTGTTTAGCTTATCATATATATTTTCTTCCATGTCTTTTTCGTTCCTTGTTTTAGTTGTTATTCTTGTTGGGCCTCCCGCCAACTCCTCCTCGGCTTCTTTTACCATTTGGTACAGCCGCTTTACAGCTGTCTGTACCCCTGTTTTTATTTCGGTTTTTATGTTTCGGGACTCCGCCAAGTGCGCCATTGCCTTTAGGTAACAATTTTTTGCCTCTTTTTCCCTGGCTTGAGCGGGAGCAGGAGACTTACCCGCTCCCCTCCCCCCCGCCAGAGGTTCTTCTTGTGCTGCCCTAGGGGCCTGGCTGGAGGCCTCCTCCCACTTATCTATACTGCGCCTGATGGCAGGTGCCGTTTTTGGTGGAGTGCGTATACCCAACATTTTGCCTATTAGGATTGTCAGATGAATTTAATAAGTTAAAAGACTTAGCCTAAGGTCTACTCCCAATAGGGTAGTAGCCGTGTCAATTTTTAAAAATTATTCTTTTTTAAAAAATAATTTATCTTAAAAATATACTTAATCTAAGGCTACTCCCAATAGGGTAGTAGCCGTGTCAATTAAAATAGTATTTTTATTAACAATAAATCGTCTTATATCTATACTTAATCTAAGGCCTACTCCCAATAGGGTAGTAGACAGGTCAATAAATAAATAGTTTACAAATAATTTACAAGCAATGAATATTCTTAATTTTTAATTTTTAAAATTTTTGTCAAATTAATTATTATAATATCTTAAAACTTATTCTAATGGCTGTCCCAAAAGGGTGGCAGCCGTCAATTTTTATATCCTAACTTATTCTAAGGTCTACCCCCAAAAGGGTGGTAGCCGTGTCAAAAACTTATATCTAAGAGGGGTTTCCAAAAGGAGAACCCCTGTCACTTAACCTAATATCACAGTCCTGGTACCTTCGGGAGCGGTGTATCGCTTGTTCTAATAAAAGCGCGCGAAGGACCACCTGACCTTGCCTTATTTGTATGTGTGTGTGTGTGTGTGTGTGTTGGTGTGCCTTGGCACGTATGCACCAACTCGGAGGATCCGCTGCAATCAGCGGAGTCGAATAAGGTGCTATACTTGAGTTCCTGAACGTGTATTTGTATGTGTGTATGCCGGTGTGTGTGTGTGTTAACTCGAATGTAGAAATGGACAGCCGCAATCTTCTCCCCGAGTCACGAGGAGTTGAACGAACCGTCACACTTGTGTGTTTATGTGTGAATTGTGTCTTAGTGTGTTTGTGTGTGATAACTGTGTGTACGTGTGCTTGAGTGCGCTGTAAACGTACTCAGTCGACTCTGCTTTTTGCGGGGAGTCGAAAGAGCCGTCACACGTGTATGTTCCGTGAGGTTGAAATTTTTCAACCCCAGGGGGTGAGGTAGTAGGGCGAGGGGGGGGGTCCCAGGTACAGTGCACGCGACACGTCCCTATAACCCTTTTTTACCCTAATTAGGCCGAAAATGATATTATTTTTAAGCTAGCGTGCACCGTTTTATCTAAATTTGATATGACTATAATTTATTAAATATTTTATTAATTAAATTTTGAAAATTATTTTAAAAATTTTGTGAATATGGTTTCCGGTAGGGTTCGAACCGGCGGTCAAAACCCAGTATACTACGTATACTGGTTCTGACCTTAAAAACGCGCTAAAATGCACCGTTCCCGAGTTATCCCGCACTTTTCCCCTTTTTTATTCCCGGGCCTCTGGAGCCGCCAATATTGATCAAATTTTTTAAACGAATATATCAAAATGACAGGCTCGTCGAGATCTATCCGATGAGCCTATCCGCGTTGCAAAATATTGGCGGGATCTCCGACCACGTGCCACGTGGTCCGGAGAAAAAATTTTCCAGGGGCCTCAGTTTTTGAGGGAAAAATCTGAGATTAGTACCTTTAAATAGAGCTCCGCGCGGCGCTTTTGATGATGTCAGGAACGGCTGGGGTCCTCGATCTAGATCTTGAGATATTCCTCCTCGAAGGTGTATAACCTTTGCAAGGTGTGGTTAAACACCTACAAAATTTTTCCCCCTTGAGGAAAATAAAAACCAAGGCTTCCCCCTTGTGTAGTTTTTTGCGGCGCTTCTAATGATGGTACTTTTTTGTCCAGATTTTGTTTCCTTCTGGTACCACGTGCCACGTGGTGTTTTCTTATTTTTGAAATTTTTCTTAATTTCTTGGCCGCAAAAATCTGGGTGAGGTGTCAAAAGGTGCGGCTTGACGACCTCTATCTAGCCACGTAAAAATTTAGGTAGGTCGTCGCTTTGATTTTTGAGCCGCACGCACTTTTTCACTAAATTTTTTACACTTTTTGTGTTTTTCCACTTTTTTGCCACTTTTTCTCACTTTTTATAAAACAATGTATATATATTCGGATTCGTCGTCGCGAGACGCGTACGATGACATACGGCACTGGCCGATCCGTGGCAAAAAACCTATTTTTAAGATTTTTCTAAGGCGGAGCGGCACGCTTTCTGACCGTTCAGGCCCGCGGTTCGACTGCGACTGGTTAGGTTAGGTTAGGTTAGGTTAGGTTAGGTTAGGTTAGGTTAGGTTAGGTTAGGTTAGGTTAGGTTAGGTTAGGTTAGGTTAGGTTAGGTTAGGTTAGGTTAGGTTAGGTTAGGTTAGGTTAGGTTAGGTTAGGTTAGGTTAGGTTAGGTTAGGTTAGGTTAGGTTAGGTTAGGTTAGGTTAGGTTAGGTTAGGTTAGGTTAGGTTAGGTTAGGTTAGGTTAGGTTAGGTTAGGTTAGGTTAGGTTAGGTTAGGTTAGGTTAGGTTAGGTTAGGTTAGGTTAGGTTAGGTTAGGTTAGGTTAGGTTAGGTTAGGTTAGGTTAGGTTAGGTTAGGTTAGGTTAGGTTAGGTTAGGTTAGGTTAGGTTAGGTTAGGTTAGGTTAGGTTAGGTTAGGTTAGGTTAGGTTAGGTTAGGTTAGGTTAGGTTAGGTTAGGTTAGGTTTTTTTTTTTTTTTTTTTTTTTTTTTTTTTCTAATTGCTAGTAGGCCTACCTCCCCGGCGACTCTCGCCCCGGGGCCGAGGAAGCTAAGCTATTAAATAATTTTTTCAGTTGTAATCTTTATTGTAAAAAATGTATAAAGGTAGGTGAGGTGGCTGAGGGTCGGCTTCGCTATTTGATACGATTGACCTTCGCTGAGCCACCTGCTTAGAGTCCGCGTCGTGACAATTACATTTTTGTTAATAAGTTGTTCATAAAATTACAAATTGGAAAAAAGAAAAGTTACAAAATACAAATATTACTGATTAGATAGACTTACAATTAATTGACTTACACATTAATATCTTATGCTAGTGATTGTAGGTTCGGTTGGGGCGGCTGAGTATCAGTCATGCTATTTGATACAATTTCTTCCTCTCAACCGCCACCAACCGCACCGTAATTATGATAGAACGGAGTGCAAAAAGCTCATGCACACAGAGCTTGATAATTTAAACTCCAAAAACTAGGAGGTATAGCCGCTGTTGTGTTGGTTGAGGGTCGGTCATGCTATTTGATACAATCCCTTCCACTCAACCACCAGCGTCGTGACCATGGTTAAATAAAAATAAAAATAAAAATAATAGTAAAGAACTAAGAGTAGACATAAAACATAAAATTGTTGTAATACAAAAGTAAAAGAAAAAAGTATGACATTAAAATTATGAAAAACTATTTAAATATATATTACAATTAATTGACTTACACATTAATATCTTATGCTAGTGATTGTAGGTTCGGTTGGGGCGGCTGAGTATCAGTCATGCTATTTGATACAATTTCTTCCTCTCAACCGCCACCAACCGCACCGTAATTATGATAGAACGGAGTGCAAAAAGCTCATGCACACAGAGCTTGATAATTTAAACTCCAAAAACTAGGAGGTATAGCCGCTGTTGTGTTGGTTGAGGGTCGGTCATGCTATTGGATACAATCCCTTCCACTCAACCACCAGCGTCGTGACCATGGTTAAATAAAAATAAAAATAAAAATAATAGTAAAGAACTAAGAGTAGACATAAAACATAAAATTGTTGTAATACAAAAGTAAAAGAAAAAAGTATGACATTAAAATTATGAAAAACTATTTAAATATATATTACAATTAATTGACTTACACATTAATATCTTATGCTAGTGATTGTAGGTTCGGTTGGGGCGGCTGAGTATCAGTCATGCTATTTGATACAATTTCTTCCTCTCAACCGCCACCAACCGCACCGTAATTATGATAGAACGGAGTGCAAAAAGCTCATGCACACAGAGCTTGATAATTTAAACTCCAAAAACTAGGAGGTATAGCCGCTGTTGTGTTGGTTGAGGGTCGGTCATGCTATTGGATACAATCCCTTCCACTCAACCACCAGCGTCGTGACCATGGTTAAATAAAAATAAAAATAAAAATAATAGTAAAGAACTAAGAGTAGACATAAAACATAAAATTGTTGTAATACAAAAGTAAAAGAAAAAAGTATGACATTAAAATTATGAAAAACTATTTAAATATATATTACAATTAATTGACTTACACATTAATATCTTATGCTAGTGATTGTAGGTTCGGTTGGGGCGGCTGAGTATCAGTCATGCTATTTGATACAATTTCTTCCTCTCAACCGCCACCAACCGAACCGTAATTATGATAGAACGGAGTGCAAAAAGCTCATGCAAACAGAGCTTGATAATTTAAACTCCAAAAACTAGGAGGTATAGCCGCTGTTGTGTTGGTTGAGGGTCGGTCATGCTATTGGATACAATCCCTTCCACTCAACCACCAGCGTCGTGACCATGGTTAAATAAAAATATAAAAATAATAGTAAAGAACTAAGAGTAGACATAAAACATAAAATTGTTGTTATACAAAAGTAAAAAACAAAAAGTTATAATATTAAGATTATGATGAACTATTTAAATGTTACAATTAAAATAAAGTAAAAATTTAATAAATTTAAAAATGAAGTTCCGCAAGTAAGGCGGATGACAGCCTAGAGTTGTGTTATCTAAGTGAGTATGTAGAGGGTGTATGCAGTGGATTAATGAGTTAATTATGGGAAGGAAGGGATGTGGGGATGATCTATGTATTAAAGTGTGCAATATGTGTGGTTTAGTGTGATGTGTTATTGTGTGTATTTGTTGAAATGATTGTTTTGTATAAAGTATGTGTGTAGGCCATATGTGTATATGGAGGCTCCCCAAGAGCCAGTGACGTGCGTTGAGATCATAATCAACTACAATGTCTGAGCGAGTGTGAGGTGATATGCGGTTTAAAATGTGTATTGTGAGTTGTCTGGTAAGGTTTCCTGCAAGCAGCGAAACCTGATATGTGGTGTTGATGATTGGTGTATTTGTGGTTAGGCGTAGTTGACTTTGGCCTCAACGCGGGCGCGCATGGCTCTGACCTTGGGGCAGCTCTCCGAGTCGGCTCGGTGTTGAGTGTCTGTGTTGGTCTTGTGTACGGTGTTGTGTTCTGTGCAGTTGGTGCATTTTATTGTTTGCGCCTTGCATTCTGCTGTAAGGTGGTTGGCAGAGCACTTGGCGCAGGTGGGGGAGTTGGCAGGGCAGCGGCTTTTAGTGTGTCCGAAATTTAGGCAGTTTTGACACTGCCTAAATGGTGAAAAGTTGCCGCTGTGGACCTTCTGTATACCGATGTTGACTCTGCCTAGGTCGGCAAACGCTTTCCAGGCAGAGGGTGTGGTGTTGAGTACAGTGTTATAAAGTGTAGAGTTTCTGTTTGTTGTTTTGAATTTGATACTAAATGTGTGATCGGCTAGGGTGGGGTTTTGGTCTTTTATTGTGTTTATTAAATCGGTTTCGTTTATGTTTTTGTTAATTCCTTTGAGGATAATCATCGGGTCCAACCGCTTTTCTTCTTGTGATTTGATAGTATTTTGTTTTTGTAAATTAGTGAGAAAGTGTGTTTTGTGTTCGTCTTTTTCAAAGACGAACTTTAATTTGTTTTTAGATAGCGGCGAGACCTTGGTAGGGGCGTATCCGCCCTGTCGAAAGTCGACGGTTTTGGTAATTTGTTTTATCAACTGCTCCGTTGTATCGAGGCCCTCGCCAGAGACCACAATAGTGGGGCCAGCAGGAGGTTTGGGAGCGGAGGTGACCTTAGCATAAGATAGATATGCCTTTTGCGAGTCCGCCGCCGCAGGTTGTGATTCCGCGGGTGTCGGTTGCGGTCTTGCCTTTAGTGCCCTAGTGTGCTCCTGCAGGGCTCTACTGCTCTCCACAAGCAAGCGAGAGTGGGCCTCGAGTTTGTTCAGAAGTTGTATTTGTGTGGTGTCTTTGCTTGTGTCTGTGTTTTTGTTGACGATATTGTTGTTGGCCGATGGTGTGAGGGGTTTAAGGGTAGGAGGGGTGGGGCGGGTGGTGGTGGCGGGTTCAGCGAGTCTGACGACCCCGAAGAGACCTTCGATTGCCTCCGTTATGGCTGTTTTAAGTTCGCCTTTTAAGTTGCGAGAGGCGGCTAGTGCGCGTAGGCCAGTTTCCCTATATTCTTTGGCCATAGCCAAGTTGTCTGACACTGGTGGTGATGGTTTTATCGGTCGGTCGAAGGCGGGGCTCAGCATCTCAGCCAGAGTCCGCCTGGCGGTTGTAGAGGATGTTTGGGGAGATGGTGAGGCGGTGGTTGTGATTTTGGGTGGGGTGCGGGGTAACATTATTTCGTGATGGGTGGGGAGGGGGTCGAAACTGGATTTGGTCTAGTGGTATAGAATCGCCTTAAAAAGCCGATTCAAATGATATGTGACTCGGGGGGGTGCGGAGGGGGGGTAAAAATTTTAGGGGAGGGGGGGTAAAAACTCAAACTGGGGGTTGATAGGTAGGTTTGCGGACGACTGTATGGCTATATTAGTGTTTGGCTTGAAGAGGCGGTTTTAACGAGCCCAAGCTCGGTGTGTTTCTGTGTATATGAGTCTAGTGTTAAAGATGAGGCTGGTCATCCGCCTTACCTGGTACTTCCGCACAGGATAACTCCTTCACCGCTGCACTGTTGATGCTGGAGTTTGGTGTCGTCTAGAAGCCCGCGACGAGGTCTACCCGATGGTGCTGGTGAGGAGGCAGTTCCTGGTGATCACCAGGAATTTTGGCTCCTGGTGGAGCTGGTGATAAGTGGTGAAGTAGCGAAGAAATCGGTTCTGATGCAGAGAAGAGTTGCGGATACGATGAAGTCAAAGTTTTATTTTTATCTGAATTGGATCCTGTGGAAACCCTGGTTTGAAAGTTACAATTGCTTATAACTCAGGAACTATTAAGCGGAAAATGGAAATCTATATGCCGTCTGATGCGCCAGACGACGCCGGTTCTTCTGTTATGGTGTTCGAAAACCCAGGGGCGTTAGAACGCAAAATATTTGCAATAATATTGTTTTTTCCAGGTTTCAGGGGCTATCAGTGCTCCGATCTCCAAAAAAGATTTGTCTGCGGATAGCTGAAGTAATTGCGCGCCGTTCTAAATGTGTCTTGTTGATAAATACTGAAGCGCCGCGATTTGGCGACTGAAAAACCAGTTTTCAGCCGCTGAAAAATCCAGTTTCAGTCGGATTGATGCGATATTGGTATCAAACGACGCGTCTTAACAAGGGCTATCGTTTGATGTATAAAAAAGATATGGTTGTAGATCGTTATAAAAAGTTATTTGAGATTTACCACTATAATGTCTGCCAAATCCACAAATATGTGTCCTTATCGACCAAAATATGGTCGAAATACGCACCACACTGCACTCTATCTATTAGAACTCACTTAAGAATTTTTACTGCACTGATAATATTTTTAAAATCGAAAAAACTGAATTTTTTAATGTTTTTGGTCGAAAAAAAATCGAAAAAGAAAACCTGGGATAATGAAAATAGCACTACACGAAAGAGCGGAATTTTCCGCGTCTTTTGACGTATAACACACTGCACTTAGTACGCGGGAACTATTTTTAAAGATTTTTCTTAACTTTGAAAAGGCGCGGAGCGACGTGGAGTCGACCGTTTTTCGTGGCGTCTGGACGCGGACTGGTTAGGTTAGGTTAGGTTAGGTTAGGTTAGGTTAGGTTAGGTTAGGTTAGGTTAGGTTAGGTTAGGTTAGGTTAGGTTAGGTTAGGTTAGGTTAGGTTAGGTTAGGTTAGGTTAGGTTAGGTTAGGTTAGGTTAGGTTAGGTTAGGTTAGGTTAGGTTAGGTTAGGTTAGGTTAGGTTAGGTTAGGTTAGGTTTAGGTTAGGTTAGGTTAGGTTAGGTTAGGTTAGGTTAGGTTAGGTTAGGTTAGGTTAGGTTAGGTTAGGTTAGGTTAGGTTAGGTTAGGTTAGGTTAGGTTAGGTTAGGTTAGGTTAGGTTAGGTTAGGTTAGGTTAGGTTAGGTTAGGTTAGGTTAGGTTAGGTTAGGTTAGGTTAGGTTAGGTTAGGTTAGGTTAGGTTAGGTTAGGTTAGGTTAGGTTAGGTTAGGTTAGGTTAGGTTAGGTTAGGTTAGGTTAGGTTAGGTTAGGTTAGGTTAGGTTAGGTTAGGTTAGGTTAGGTTAGGTTAGGTTAGGTTAGGTTAGGTTAGGTTAGGTTAGGTTAGGTTAGGTTTTTTTTTTTTTTTTTTTTTTTTTTTTTTCTAATTGCTAGTAGGCCTACCTCCCCGGCGACTCTCGCCCCGGGGCCGAGGAAGCTAAGCTATTAAATAATTTTTTCAGTTGTAATCTTTATTGTAAAAAATGTATAAAGGTAGGTGAGGTGGCTGAGGGTCGGCTTCGCTATTTGATACGATTGACCTTCGCTGAGCCACCTGCTTAGAGTCCGCGTCGTGACAATTACATTTTTGTTAATAAGTTGTT
The DNA here is from genome assembly GCF_905147795.1 of Pieris rapae. Classification (NCBI taxonomy): domain Eukaryota; kingdom Metazoa; phylum Arthropoda; class Insecta; order Lepidoptera; family Pieridae; genus Pieris; species Pieris rapae. The sequence continues at coordinate 11,963,061 of NC_059534.1, forward strand.
CATAAAATTACAAATTGGAAAAAAGAAAAGTTACAAAATACAAATATTACTGATTAGATAGACTTACAATTAATTGACTTACACATTAATATCTTATGCTAGTGATTGTAGGTTCGGTTGGGGCGGCTGAGTATCAGTCATGCTATTTGATACAATTTCTTCCTCTCAACCGCCACCAACCGCACCGAAATTATGATAGAACGGAGTGCAAAAAGCTCATGCACACAGAGCTTGATAATTTAAACTCCAAAAACTAGGAGGTATAGCCGCTGTTGTGTTGGTTGAGGGTCGGTCATGCTATTGGATACAATCCCTTCCACTCAACCACCAGCGTCGTGACCATGGTTAAATAAAAATAAAAATAAAAATAATAGTAAAGAACTAAGAGTAGACATAAAACATAAAATTGTTGTAATACAAAAGTAAAAGAAAAAAGTATGACATTAAAATTATGAAAAACTATTTAAATATATATTACAATTAATTGACTTACACATTAATATCTTATGCTAGTGATTGTAGGTTCGGTTGGGGCGGCTGAGTATCAGTCATGCTATTTGATACAATTTCTTCCTCTCAACCGCCACCAACCGCACCGTAATTATGATAGAACGGAGTGCAAAAAGCTCATGCACACAGAGCTTGATAATTTAAACTCCAAAAACTAGGAGGTATAGCCGCTGTTGTGTTGGTTGAGGGTCGGTCATGCTATTGGATACAATCCCTTCCACTCAACCACCAGCGTCGTGACCATGGTTAAATAAAAATAAAAATAAAAATAATAGTAAAGAACTAAGAGTAGACATAAAACATAAAATTGTTGTAATACAAAAGTAAAAGAAAAAAGTATGACATTAAAATTATGAAAAACTATTTAAATATATATTACAATTAATTGACTTACACATTAATATCTTATGCTAGTGATTGTAGGTTCGGTTGGGGCGGCTGAGTATCAGTCATGCTATTTGATACAATTTCTTCCTCTCAACCGCCACCAACCGCACCGTAATTATGATAGAACGGAGTGCAAAAAGCTCATGCACACAGAGCTTGATAATTTAAACTCCAAAAACTAGGAGGTATAGCCGCTGTTGTGTTGGTTGAGGGTCGGTCATGCTATTGGATACAATCCCTTCCACTCAACCACCAGCGTCGTGACCATGGTTAAATAAAAATAAAAATAAAAATAATAGTAAAGAACTAAGAGTAGACATAAAACATAAAATTGTTGTAATACAAAAGTAAAAGAAAAAAGTATGACATTAAAATTATGAAAAACTATTTAAATATATATTACAATTAATTGACTTACACATTAATATCTTATGCTAGTGATTGTAGGTTCGGTTGGGGCGGCTGAGTATCAGTCATGCTATTTGATACAATTTCTTCCTCTCAACCGCCACCAACCGCACCGTAATTATGATAGAACGGAGTGCAAAAAGCTCATGCACACAGAGCTTGATAATTTAAACTCCAAAAACTAGGAGGTATAGCCGCTGTTGTGTTGGTTGAGGGTCGGTCATGCTATTGGATACAATCCCTTCCACTCAACCACCAGCGTCGTGACCATGGTTAAATAAAAATATAAAAATAATAGTAAAGAACTAAGAGTAGACATAAAACATAAAATTGTTGTTATACAAAAGTAAAAAACAAAAAGTTATAATATTAAGATTATGATGAACTATTTAAATGTTACAATTAAAATAAAGTAAAAATTTAATAAATTTAAAAATGAAGTTCCGCAAGTAAGGCGGATGACAGCCTAGAGTTGTGTTATCTAAGTGAGTATGTAGAGGGTGTATGCAGTGGATTAATGAGTTAATTATGGGAAGGAAGGGATGTGGGGATGATCTATGTATTAAAGTGTGCAATATGTGTGGTTTAGTGTGATGTGTTATTGTGTGTATTTGTTGAAATGATTGTTTTGTATAAAGTATGTGTGTAGGCCATATGTGTATATGGAGGCTCCCCAAGAGCCAGTGACGTGCGTTGAGATCATAATCAACTACAATGTCTGAGCGAGTGTGAGGTGATATGCGGTTTAAAATGTGTATTGTGAGTTGTCTGGTAAGGTTTCCTGCAAGCAGCGAAACCTGATATGTGGTGTTGATGATTGGTGTATTTGTGGTTAGGCGTAGTTGACTTTGGCCTCAACGCGGGCGCGCATGGCTCTGACCTTGGGGCAGCTCTCCGAGTCGGCTCGGTGTTGAGTGTCTGTGTTGGTCTTGTGTACGGTGTTGTGTTCTGTGCAGTTGGTGCATTTTATTGTTTGCGCCTTGCATTCTGCAGTAAGGTGGTTGGCAGAGCACTTGGCGCAGGTGGGGGAGTTGGCAGGGCAGCGGCTTTTAGTGTGTCCGAAATTTAGGCAGTTTTGACACTGCCTAAATGGTGAAAAGTTGCCGCTGTGGACCTTCTGTATACCGATGTTGACTCTGCCTAGGTCGGCAAACGCTTTCCAGGCAGAGGGTGTGGTGTTGAGTACAGTGTTATAAAGTGTAGAGTTTCTGTTTGTTGTTTTGAATTTGATACTAAATGTGTGATCGGCTAGGGTGGGGTTTTGGTCTTTTATTGTGTTTATTAAATCGGTTTCGTTTATGTTTTTGTTAATTCCTTTGAGGATAATCATCGGGTCCAACCGCTTTTCTTCTTGTGATTTAATAGTATTTTGTTTTTGTAAATTAGTGAGAAAGTGTGTTTTGTGTTCGTCTTTTTCAAAGACGAACTTTAATTTGTTTTTAGATAGCGGCGAGACCTTGGTAGGGGCGTATCCGCCCTGTCGAAAGTCGACGGTTTTGGTAATTTGTTTTATCAACTGCTCCGTTGTATCGAGGCCCTCGCCAGAGACCACAATAGTGGGGCCAGCAGGAGGTTTGGGAGCGGAGGTGACCTTAGCATAAGATAGATATGCCTTTTGCGAGTCCGCCGCCGCAGGTTGTGATTCCGCGGGTGTCGGTTGCGGTCTTGCCTTTAGTGCCCTAGTGTGCTCCTGCAGGGCTCTACTGCTCTCCACAAGCAAGCGAGAGTGGGCCTCGAGTTTGTTCAGAAGTTGTATTTGTGTGGTGTCTTTGCTTGTGTCTGTGTTTTTGTTGACGATATTGTTGTTGGCCGATGGTGTGAGGGGTTTAAGGGTAGGAGGGGTGGGGCGGGTGGTGGTGGCGGGTTCAGCGAGTCTGACGACCCCGAAGAGACCTTCGATTGCCTCCGTTATGGCTGTTTTAAGTTCGCCTTTTAAGTTGCGAGAGGCGGCTAGTGCGCGTAGGCCAGTTTCCCTATATTCTTTGGCCATAGCCAAGTTGTCTGACACTGGTGGTGATGGTTTTATCGGTCGGTCGAAGGCGGGGCTCAGCATCTCAGCCAGAGTCCGCCTGGCGGTTGTAGAGGATGTTTGGGGAGATGGTGAGGCGGTGGTTGTGATTTTGGGTGGGGTGCGGGGTAACATTATTTCGTGATGGGTGGGGAGGGGGTCGAAACTGGATTTGGTCTAGTGGTATAGAATCGCCTTAAAAAGCCGATTCAAATGATATGTGACTCGGGGGGGTGCGGAGGGGGGGTAAAAATTTTAGGGGAGGGGGGGTAAAAACTCAAACTGGGGGTTGAAAGGTAGGTTTGCGGACGACTGTATGGCTATATTAGTGTTTGGCTTGAAGAGGCGGTTTTAACGAGCCCAAGCTCGGTGTGTTTCTGTGTATATGAGTCTAGTGTTAAAGATGAGGCTGGTCATCCGCCTTACCTGGTACTTCCGCACAGGATAACTCCTTCACCGCTGCACTGTTGATGCTGGAGTTTGGTGTCGTCTAGAAGCCCGCGACGAGGTCTACCCGATGGTGCTGGTGAGGAGGCAGTTCCTGGTGATCACCAGGAATTTTGGCTCCTGGTGGAGCTGGTGATAAGTGGTGAAGTAGCGAAGAAATCGGTTCTGATGCAGAGAAGAGTTGCGGATACGATGAAGTCAAAGTTTTATTTTTATCTGAATTGGATCCTGTGGAAACCCTGGTTTGAAAGTTACAATTGCTTATAACTCAGGAACTATTAAGCGGAAAATGGAAATCTATATGCCGTCTGATGCGCCAGACGACGCCGGTTCTTCTGTTATGGTGTTCGAAAACCCAGGGGCGTTAGAACGCAAAATATTTGCAATAATATTGTTTTTTCCAGGTTTCAGGGGCTATCAGTGCTCCGATCTCCAAAAAAGATTTGTCTGCGGATAGCTGAAGTAATTGCGCGCCGTTCTAAATGTGTCTTGTTGATAAATACTGAAGCGCCGCGATTTGGCGACTGAAAAACCAGTTTTCAGCCGCTGAAAAATCCAGTTTCAGTCGGATTGATGCGATATTGGTATCAAACGACGCGTCTTAACAAGGGCTATCGTTTGATGTATAAAAAAGATATGGTTGTAGATCGTTATAAAAAGTTATTTGAGATTTACCACTATAATGTCTGCCAAATCCACAAATATGTGTCCTTATCGACCAAAATATGGTCGAAATACGCACCACACTGCACTCTATCTATTAGAACTCACTTAAGAATTTTTACTGCACTGATAATATTTTTAAAATCGAAAAAACTGAATTTTTTAATGTTTTTGGTCGAAAAAAAATCGAAAAAGAAAACCTGGGATAATGAAAATAGCACTACACGAAAGAGCGGAATTTTCCGCGTCTTTTGACGTATAACACACTGCACTTAGTACGCGGGAACTATTTTTAAAGATTTTTCTTAACTTTGAAAAGGCGCGGAGCGACGTGGAGTCGACCGTTTTTCGTGGCGTCTGGACGCGGACTGGTTAGGTTAGGTTAGGTTAGGTTAGGTTAGGTTAGGTTAGGTTAGGTTAGGTTAGGTTAGGTTAGGTTAGGTTAGGTTAGGTTAGGTTAGGTTAGGTTAGGTTAGGTTAGGTTAGGTTAGGTTAGGTTAGGTTAGGTTAGGTTAGGTTAGGTTAGGTTAGGTTAGGTTAGGTTAGGTTAGGTTAGGTTAGGTTAGGTTAGGTTAGGTTAGGTTAGGTTAGGTTAGGTTAGGTTAGGTTAGGTTAGGTTAGGTTAGGTTAGGTTAGGTTAGGTTAGGTTAGGTTAGGTTAGGTTAGGTTAGGTTAGGTTAGGTTAGGTTAGGTTAGGTTAGGTTAGGTTAGGTTAGGTTAGGTTAGGTTAGGTTAGGTTAGGTTAGGTTAGGTTAGGTTAGGTTAGGTTAGGTTAGGTTAGGTTAGGTTAGGTTAGGTTAGGTTAGGTTAGGTTAGGTTAGGTTAGGTTAGGTTAGGTTAGGTTAGGTTAGGTTAGGTTAGGTTAGGTTAGGTTAGGTTAGGTTAGGTTAGGTTAGGTTAGGTTAGGTTAGGTTAGGTTAGGTTAGGTTAGGTTAGGTTAGGTTAGGTTAGGTTAGGTTAGGTTAGGTTAGGTTAGGTTAGGTTAGGTTAGGTTAGGTTAGGTTAGGTTAGGTTAGGTTAGGTTAGGTTAGGTTAGGTTAGGTTAGGTTAGGTTAGGTTAGGTTAGGTTAGGTTAGGTTAGGTTAGGTTAGGTTAGGTTAGGTTAGGTTAGGTTAGGTTAGGTTAGGTTAGGTTAGGTTAGGTTAGGTTAGGTTAGGTTAGGTTAGGTTAGGTTAGGTTAGGTTAGGTTAGGTTAGGTTAGGTTAGGTTAGGTTAGGTTAGGTTAGGTTAGGTTAGGTTAGGTTAGGTTAGGTTAGGTTAGGTTAGGTTAGGTTAGGTTAGGTTAGGTTAGGTTAGGTTAGGTTAGGTTAGGTTAGGTTAGGTTAGGTTAGGTTAGGTTAGGTTAGGTTAGGTTAGGTTAGGTTAGGTTAGGTTAGGTTAGGTTAGGTTAGGTTAGGTTAGGTTAGGTTAGGTTAGGTTAGGTTAGGTTAGGTTAGGTTAGGTTAGGTTAGGTTAGGTTAGGTTAGGTTAGGTTAGGTTAGGTTAGGTTAGGTTAGGTTAGGTTAGGTTAGGTTAGGTTAGGTTAGGTTAGGTTAGGTTAGGTTAGGTTAGGTTAGGTTAGGTTAGGTTAGGTTAGGTTAGGTTAGGTTAGGTTAGGTTAGGTTAGGTTAGGTTAGGTTAGGTTAGGTTAGGTTAGGTTAGGTTAGGTTAGGTTAGGTTAGGTTAGGTTAGGTTAGGTTAGGTTAGGTTAGGTTAGGTTAGGTTAGGTTAGGTTAGGTTAGGTTAGGTTAGGTTAGGTTAGGTTAGGTTAGGTTAGGTTAGGTTAGGTTAGGTTAGGTTAGGTTAGGTTAGGTTAGGTTAGGTTAGGTTAAGGGCCTCATAGCCTAGCGGTCTTTGTATGTGGCCGCTGTGGTGAGGGGTACTGGGTTCGATTCCCGGTTCGAGGATAAGTTTTCAATTTATCCTCGGCCTTTGGTAGGGTTGTACGGTACCGGGCGAGTGCTTAAACCGTACATGGTGGGCACGGTTGAATTTCTATAGTATGCAGTGGGCAACTATGGAAAGGAGACTGTGTAGGTTTAGAACGTAGCAATACGTTCTAGGCCGAGGATGGTAATTACAGTGGTCAGTAATTCAACATTCCTTTTAAAGGGCCTCATAGCCTAGCGGTCTTTGTATGTGGCCGCTGTGGTGAGGGGTACTGGGTTCGATTCCCGGTTCGAGGATAAGTTTTCAATTTATCCTCGGCCTTTGGTAGGGTTGTACGGTACCGGGCGAGTGCTTAAACCGTACATGGTGGGCACGGTTGAATTTCTATAGTATGCAGTGGGCAACTATGGAAAGGAAACTGTGTAGGTTTAGAACGTAGCAATACGTTCTAGGCCGAGAGTGGTAATTACAAGTGGTCAAGTAATTCAACATTCTTTTTAAGGGCCTCATAGCCTAGCGGTCTTTGTATGTGGCCGCTGTGGTGAGGGGTACTGGGTTCGATTCCCGGTTCGAGGATAAGTTTTCAATTTATCCTCGGCCTTTGGTAGGGTTGTACGGTACCGGGCGAGTGCTTAAACCGTACATGGTGGGCACGGTTGAATTTCTATAGTATGCAGTGGGCAACTATGGAAAGGAAACTGTGTAGGTTTAGAACGTAGCAATACGTTCTAGGCCGAGAGTGGTAATTACAAGTGGTCAAGTAATTCAACATTCTTTTTAAAGTACGCGTTGAGCCTTCATAGCGACAACAGTGACTGTTTGCGCTCCGCGTCCTGAAAATCTTTTGAGGGTCTTTCCGGTGTCGGAGAATACTGTGAGGTGCATCAAAATAACCGCACAAATGTGCTGCGTGTTTTGACATATATGTGATATTTATATATTAAATACTTTTTAATATATAATAGAAAAGAAGTGTGGGAAATTGACCCGGTGTTTTTTGTGTTTTTATGTTGTTTTTGTCGCGACGACATATTAATTTTTCATTGTGTTTGTGTTGTGTGGATTGTCCTGCATATGTGAGTACTTTTAAATTAAAAATCGGCTCACAGAGTTGGCCGGAAATATTTTTCAAAAAGTGGAGGCGGTTTTTTTAACCACAACATTTTGGCGGGAGGTTTAATCACAAATTGAGGACTACCATCGTCTCCGCCGTGATCAGGCGGTTCGATTGAATACCTCATAGTTGAGATTGGGAGAAAGTGGAAGGAATTATTGACCTTAGCATCTTTTTAGCTACATAAAATAAGACGCCATCTTGTTATTGACAAGGTGCAAAGGGCGGCATTGTGTGGCGCCGGTCGTCTGGCGGCGGTCTGACGTCATACGATTTATCGAGCGGGCGTTTCAAGTTTTCCGAAGTGGATAGAGACAATATTGTTCTTAGTTTTAATTTTTGTATATAATTTAATTTAAGTTTAGATTTAAGTTAGAATTAAGACTGTACTATAGTATTATCTCTGTTCATAAATATATTTATTATTTATTTATATATTTTGTGGGAGTACTTTTTGTATATTTCGCAAAATGCGAAAGAGGCGGGTTAAGCCGCAGGCCTCGGACAGCGAGGAAGAAGAAATGTCCAGGGCTGGCTCAAAAGAGCGGAGGAAGCGGTCCTTCTTTAAGAACCCTACTAGGGATGGGGACGAGGATGTGTCTCCTCCTCCTAAAGGTAAGCCGCCAAAGAAAGCGGCTGCCCATAAGGAAGGAACTAAGGAGGCGGAGGAAGAGTTGCGTGCTCTCGAGGCTCGCTCTCTTCATGGAGGTGAAGATAGTGGTGCTGGAGGCCACCAGCCAGACGGGGCCTCGACAAGTACAGGTCGGGCCCCGGACGGGCCCCCGTCATCGTGGGAGGACTACGAGGACGATGTGGTCCTCCTGGGGGTGCCTGAAATAAAGGAGAGGTCGGTTTCCCGAGTCCGCAAAATCCTAGAGATTGCGGCGAAATCGGGAAACCTAAAAGGGACGTACGTCCGCGACCTGAAGGTTGCGGCCAAGGAAATTGGAGAGATCGTGGAGGATCTCGCTGATAGGTGTCTGGGGGGGGAAGAGGGCAGACGTCTACAAAGAGACAATAATCGTCTGAGGGCCCAGGTCAAAGAGCTGGGCCTGGAGCTTGCCGCCCTCAGACGCGAGTTCAACGAGCGCACTGCGCTATTTGCACAATCAAAGGGGGACAACAGGGATCCCGTCTCGGTGGATAGTCCCATCACGCCGGATGCTCTCCGTCAAATGATGGAGGGTCTCTTAGACGGGATCAAGGAGAGCCTGATGGGGGAGTTGATGAGGGCTGTGGGGGGCATGCTTGATGCGAAGTTGGCGGGGATTGGGGACAGGCTGCTCCCTGAGCCTGTGTTACGCCCCCCGCTGATGGCATTAGACCGAGGCCCCCATGGGGCCTCCAAGGGCTCCTTAGGGGGTGAGGCCCAGGTGGCCTCAAATTGTCCGGGGCCACAGGGCAAGAGAGCCCACAGTGGTCCCGCAGGAGTTGGGGTCCAGAGCTCAGAAGGAAATGTCCCGGGAAATGGAGGGGTCTCTTCAGAGATGCCTCCAGCGGGTCCCAGCTGGGCGACAGTGACCGGCAAGAAGAAGAAGAAGAGTAAGGGCAAGAAGAAGTCGGACAGTCTTCCAGCTGCTCCGGCTCCTCCTACCAAGGGTGGGGCAGGTCTCCCGGCAAGGCAGCCGGCGGCTATGGAGAAGCCTGTTGGGGTGCGGTCTTCCCTTGCTCCGCCGACAACTGCTGCAGTGGTTTTAACACTGCTGCAGGGAGCGGTGGAGCGGGGGGTTACCTACGCTTCTGCTCTGTCCAAGGCAAGGCAGGCCATCAGTCTGCCTGACTTGGGGATCGAGCGTATAAGCATCCGAGTAACGGCTACCGGAGCTCGGATGCTGGAGGTGCCCGGAGAAGGTAGAGAGGAGAAGGCTAACCGCCTAGCTGAAAAACTGAGGGTGGTTCTGTCGGAAGAGGCCTCGGTGGGGAGGCCCGTCAAGTGCGCGGACCTCCGCATCCGGGACCTTGATGACAGCATCACCGAGGGGAATGTTGTGGAGGCGGTGGCTGCCATGGGGGAGTGCCCAGTGGCGGCAATTAAACCAGGGAAAATAATGAGGCATGGGGGCCGGGGTTTGGGAGAGATGTTCCTCCTATGTCCGGTTGCCTCCGCCAATAAGATCAAGAGTGGGAGGCTCCTCATTGGGTGGAGTTCTTGTCGAGTGGAAATCCAGGAGCACCGCCCTTTGAGGTGCTTTAAGTGTCAACAGCTGGGTCATGTGCGCGCAACATGCGACTCAGCGGTGGACCTGGCGGAGGCTTGCCACCGATGTGGGGTTGCGGGCCATAAGGCTAATGAATGCAGCTCGAAAGAGCTGCATTGTTTGGTCTGTGCGGCGGCCGGGAAGGCAGCGAACCACAAGATGGCGGGAAGGGCCTGCAACCCTCCAAGGCAAGGGAGGGCCCCGCATGCCCCTAAAGCGTCCGGCACCGTGGTGGAGAACGTTCCCATGGAGGTTGGTGTGGAGGTGTCAAACAAATAAAATGTCTGACAACCTCACTAGCCTCCTCCAGGGGAACCTAAGGCGCTCCGCTGCGGCTCAGGACTTGTTCCTGCAGTCGATGGCGGAGTGGGGTGTGATGGCGGCCGTTGTCACAGAGCCCTATTACGTGTCGCGGCAGAATTCGTGGGTGGGGGACCTTCGAGGTGATGCGGCTGTCATTGCTCGGCCTCATGGACCTCCTCTCTCTCTAAGAGAGAGGGGTTCCGGTTTTGTCCTGGCTGATTGGGGGGAATGGACGCTTGTTGGAGCGTATTTTTCGCCCAATGAGCGTCTGAGCCACTTCGAGGACTTCCTGGACGCCATGGGGCTGGCCGTGCAGAGGGCTCTTCCGCGCCCCCTTATCCTCATGGGAGACCTTAATGCGCGGTCTTCCACTTGGGGTGATAGGGTGTCGTGTCGGAGGGGTCCGGTTTTGGAGGAGTGGGCGGCGGAGCTGGGCCTCGTTTTCCTAAATGAGGGAACCGAGCCCACCTGTGTCCGTCCGCAGGGCAGTTCAAGGGTGGACGTGACCCTAGCTTCTGCGGCAGCGGCCCGTGCGACGACGGCGTGGAGCGTGCTGGACGGAGTGGAGACCCTATCGGATCATCGATATATCCGGATGTGGGTCTCTACCTCGATGAGGTGGGCTGTGCGGGGGCAGACTTCCCAGAACAGCTTCCCCCGTTGGGCGATTCGGCGACTTGACCGCCAGGTTGCGGAGGAGGTGGCCATTGTGGAGGGGTGGTGTGCGCCTGCTGGTACTGGGGATGTAGACGAAGGGGTCGGTAGACTGAGTCAAAGTCTCCGAAGGGTGTCGAATGCGGCGATGCCCAAATGGAGACCGCCGAAGGGGAGAAGAGCTGTCTACTGGTGGACGTCGCATATTGGAAATCTTCGGGGCGAATGTAGCGAGGCGAGAAGGGCCTGCTACAGGAGTCGCCGGAGGAGGGGAGATAGTCCCGATGTTACGGAGGGTCTTCGCTTGATCTACAATGATCGCAAGAGGGCTCTCCGACAGGCTATTTGTGAGGCGAAGGAAAGGGCCCATCAGGAGGTGCTTCGGGGGCTTGATGATGATCCATGGGGGCGTCCCTATCGATCGGCTCGTAAGAGACTGAAGGGTGCGGGGATGCCTCTCGTGGAGAGTCTGGAGCCGACTTTCCTGGAGCGGGTGGTGGCGGACCTGTTTCCTTTGCCTCCCGACACTGTCCCTCCAAGTATGACGGCGTCTATGGTAGAAGTGGCTGACGGGGAGGGTGAGATGGCTCCGGAAGTCTCTGATATAGAGATGGAGACCATTCTAGCCCGTCTCAAAGCCCGCAAGAAAGCTCCTGGCCCGGATGGTGTACATGCACGTGTACTGGCAGTGGTCCTCCCTCATATGGAGGTCTCCGTCCGGGAGCTGTACACTGCGTGTCTGCGTGGTGGACGGTTTCCGGTGGCATGGAAGACGGGACGACTGTGTCTCGTGCGCAAGGAGGGGCGCCCGGTGGACAGTTCGGCGGCTTACCGCCCTATTGTCCTCCTGGATGAAGCGGGCAAGGCGCTGGAGTGGGTAGTGGCCTCTCGATTGTGCCGGCACCTCTCTGTTGAGGGGCCGGATCTAAACGAGGCACAGTACGGCTTCCGAGCGGGAAGGTCGACGCTCGACGCACTTCGGGACCTGAGGTCTCACACCGCTGGAGTGGTAGACGGGGGAGGGAGGGCATTGGCAGTATCGTTAGATATTGCAAATGCTTTCAATAGTCTTCCCTTTGGTGTGATCAGAGAGGCCCTTGCTTTTTTCGAGGTCCCTCTGTATCTGCGCCAAATAGTGGGGGACTATTTTATGGAAAGACGGATCGTGTACTCCAATATGGAGGGCACGGTCTCCTACCACCCTGTGCGGTGTGGAGTTCCTCAGGGCTCAGTACTTGGGCCGCTTTTGTGGGACATGGCCTACGATTGGGTGTTGCGGGGCGCGCTTCTTCCGGGATTGCGCGTCTTCTGCTATGCAGACGACACCCTCGTGGTGGCCAGTGGGGCCAGTTTTGGAGAGGTGTCTCGACTCGCAACGGTCGGCACCTCCCTTGTTGTGAGACGGATAAGGGCCCTGGGCCTTAGGGTGTCTCTCGATAAGACGGACGCCCTATTGTTCCATGGCCCTAGGAATGGTCCACCTCCTGGGGCGGTCCTGATGGTGGAAGGAGTGAGGGTACCGGTGGCGGCCAAGATGAAGTATCTCGGTCTCATCTTGGATGGGCGCTGGAACTTTGAGGCCCACTTTGAGGCTCTTGGGGGGAAGCTGGTAGGGGCAGCGGGGGCGCTTGCAAAACTCCTGCCGAACATTGGGGGCCCAAAGCAGAGTGTGCGCAGGCTCTACTGCGGAATTATACGCAGTATGGCCTTGTATGGGGCCCCAATATGGGATGATCGGTTGGGGTCGAGGAACCGCACCCTTCTCAGGAGGCCGCAGCGAGTGATGGCGGTTCGGGTGGCTCGTTGCTACCGGACCGTCTCGTTCGAGGCGGCATGCCTGTTGGCGGCGACTCCTCCCTGGGAGTTAGAGGCGGTGGCCCTAGGGTCCCTGTATCGCCTCAAGTGCGAGACGAGGGCGGATGGCCGATGGGCCGAACTGGTCGGACCGGCGAGGAGGCAGGCCAGGGAGGTCATCCTTGATAGGTGGGCCCATGATCTGGCCACGCCGAGGGCGGGAGTACGCACTGTGGAGGCGATTCGCCCATGCTTACGGGAATGGGTGAATCGCCCGAGTGGAGCTGTGTCCTTTCGGATGGCGCAGATTCTGTCCGGGCATGGATGCTTTGGGCGGTTTCTGCACAGGGTGGCAGGGCGGGAAATCTATCCTATCTGCCACCACTGTGGCGCCCCAGAGGACACGGCGGAGCACACCCTGGCTGAATGTGCCACCTGGTCGAGGCAACGCCACGACCTGGTGTCGGTCATCGGGACGGACCTCTCGCTACCGAGCGTTGTTGCAGCGATGCTAGGTAGCCAAGAGGCATGGCGTGCGGTGGCTTTCTTCTGCGAGCGCGTTCTGCTGCAGAAGGAGGCTGCCGAGCGTCAGCGGGAGGTGCGTGGCGATGGCCGGAGGGGTTGTGCTCGGCGGCGGCGGGGCGGGGGCGCGGGGGCTAGACGCGGAAGCCGTCTGCCCAACAGCGTCCCGCTGCGTCGTCGCTGAGCCCGTATGCAGACATATTTGCCTAAATTCCCTGGGTTGAATGCCTAGTGCGACCCCCGGGGAATTTAATGTGGTGCCAGACGTCATTCATTCAGAATGGATGAGGCTGGCACTGCAGGCGATATGGAGGGTTCTGGAGGAGTTTTTAGTGGGTCGGGTTTCTCCCCTCTGACTAGCAGAGGGATAAGAGTTAACCATCCCCACAGTCCCCGCGTTAGCGACTGCATACGCGCGCGGGCCTGCATCTGTGCATTTCAACCTCCATTATAAAAAAAAAAAAAAAAAAAAAGGTTAGGTTAGGTTAGGTTAGGTTAGGTTAGGTTAGGTTAGGTTAGGTTAGGTTAGGTTAGGTTAGGTTAGGTTAGGTTAGGTTAGGTTAGGTTAGGTTAGGTTAGGTTAGGTTAGGTTAGGTTAGGTTAGGTTAGGTTAGGTTAGGTTAGGTTAGGTTAGGTTAGGTTAGGTTAGGTTAGGTTAGGTTAGGTTAGGTTAGGTTAGGTTAGGTTAGGTTAGGTTAGGTTAGGTTAGGTTAGGTTAGGTTAGGTTAGGTTAGGTTAGGTTAGGTTAGGTTAGGTTAGGTTAGGTTAGGTTAGGTTAGGTTAGGTTAGGTTAGGTTAGGTTAGGTTAGGTTAGGTTAGGTTAGGTTAGGTTAGGTTAGGTTAGGTTAGGTTAGGTTAGGTTAGGTTAGGTTTTTTTTTTTTTTTTTTTTTTTTTTTTTTTTTTTTTTTTTTTTTTAAGCACCTAATAGGCCTACCTTCCCCGGCTACTTTATCGCCGGGGGCGTTGTCTAAGCTACCCATCCGTCCTTTCTCACATTCATCCTCTAAATAATTGAAAACACAGCTTTAATTTTTATTAGGTTTTGTACAAATAATTTCAATTTCAACTTTCTTAAATATTACTTTACAATATTCCAACTTATCTAATTTTCTTTCCATATCTATCCTGAGACGTGGCCCGCGAGGCGGGCAGCTTTCACTTATCCGTGAGTATCCTTATGATACCCATTAGCAAGTGGGCGCCGGCCGCCTCGCGGTCCCCGCCCCTCCCTTACTTCCATTAAATTTGGCGGTTCTTTTTATTATTTTTAAGCAAAATTCCTCCAGTTGCGATCTGTAACAGGCTAGCATGCCGGGCAGTCCTTCAAGACTGACCACCATGCCTGTCATCTGTTCCAGGTCGCATCTGGAGGAGGCAAAAATGGGGCACTCTATAAGTAGATGCGGGATGGTTTGTTGCACCCCGCTGTCACACTCGCATTCAGCTGTCTCTTTTAATTTGAAACGGCACAGGTACTCGGCAAAAGGCCCGTGGCCTGTGAGTATCTGTGCCATCTCAGGACTGAATCTCGCTACTCTCAGTTGCTTATGAGCGCTCGCAACATCTTTTAGAAAAATCTTTGTTATTCCGCCCGTAGTCCCTTCTCTGTATCGTTTGTCCCATTCTTCTATTGTTTTCCGTCTTACTTCTTTCCTTATGTACGACAGCGGGTACTCTACGTGGACTGCTTTGACCTTAGAGGTCTCCGCAGCGGCCCTCGCGAGTTCGTCCGCCCTCTCGTTCCCCTCCGTGCCGACGTGCGCTTTCACCCAGTGGAGTCTTATGTTTTGGCCCTTTTTCCGGCTCTCCACCAGGTGGCTGCGGATCTCGACTACTCGGGGGTTCCGAGAGCGTCCGCCCGCGATGGCCTCGAGCGAGGACCTCGAGTCGCTGCAGATGTTCACGTCAGTACCCGCTGCCGTCGCCTCCCTAACTGCACCGACGAGAGCCGCTAGCTCTGCTTGATACACGGTGCAGTAAGGGGCCATCTTTATCTTCTTCCATTTTCGTTCTCTACCTCCCTCCCATTTCGTCCAAGCCGCGGTTAGGTTAGGTTAGGTTAGGTTAGGTTAGGTTAGGTTAGGTTAGGTTAGGTTAGGTTAGGTTAGGTTAGGTTAGGTTAGGTTAGGTTAGGTTAGGTTAGGTTAGGTTAGGTTAGGTTAGGTTAGGTTTTTTTTTTTTTTTTTTTTTTTTTTTTTTTTTTTTTTTTTTCTAATTGCTAGTAGGCCTACCTCCCCGGCGACTCTCGCCCCGGGGCCGAGGAAGCTAAGCTATTAAATAATTTTTTCAGTTGTAATCTTTATTGTAAAAAATGTATAAAGGTAGGTGAGGTGGCTGAGGGTCGGCTTCGCTATTTGATACGATTGACCTTCGCTGAGCCACCTGCTTAGAGTCCGCGTCGTGACAATTACATTTTTGTTAATAAGTTGTTCATAAAATTACAAATTGGAAAAAAGAAAAGTTACAAAATACAAATATTACTGATTAGATAGACTTACAATTAATTGACTTACACATTAATATCTTATGCTAGTGATTGTAGGTTCGGTTGGGGCGGCTGAGTATCAGTCATGCTATTTGATACAATTTCTTCCTCTCAACCGCCACCAACCGCACCGTAATTATGATAGAACGGAGTGCAAAAAGCTCATGCACACAGAGCTTGATAATTTAAACTCCAAAAACTAGGAGGTATAGCCGCTGTTGTGTTGGTTGAGGGTCGGTCATGCTATTGGATACAATCCCTTCCACTCAACCACCAGCGTCGTGACCATGGTTAAATAAAAATAAAAATAAAAATAATAGTAAAGAACTAAGAGTAGACATAAAACATAAAATTGTTGTAATACAAAAGTAAAAGAAAAAAGTATGACATTAAAATTATGAAAAACTATTTAAATATATATTACAATTAATTGACTTACACATTAATATCTTATGCTAGTGATTGTAGGTTCGGTTGGGGCGGCTGAGTATCAGTCATGCTATTTGATACAATTTCTTCCTCTCAACCGCCACCAACCGCACCGTAATTATGATAGAACGGAGTGCAAAAAGCTCATGCACACAGAGCTTGATAATTTAAACTCCAAAAACTAGGAGGTATAGCCGCTGTTGTGTTGGTTGAGGGTCGGTCATGCTATTGGATACAATCCCTTCCACTCAACCACCAGCGTCGTGACCATGGTTAAATAAAAATAAAAATAAAAATAATAGTAAAGAACTAAGAGTAGACATAAAACATAAAATTGTTGTAATACAAAAGTAAAAGAAAAAAGTATGACATTAAAATTATGAAAAACTATTTAAATATATATTACAATTAATTGACTTACACATTAATATCTTATGCTAGTGATTGTAGGTTCGGTTGGGGCGGCTGAGTATCAGTCATGCTATTTGATACAATTTCTTCCTCTCAACCGCCACCAACCGCACCGTAATTATGATAGAACGGAGTGCAAAAAGCTCATGCACACAGAGCTTGATAATTTAAACTCCAAAAACTAGGAGGTATAGCCGCTGTTGTGTTGGTTGAGGGTCGGTCATGCTATTGGATACAATCCCTTCCACTCAACCACCAGCGTCGTGACCATGGTTAAATAAAAATATAAAAATAATAGTAAAGAACTAAGAGTAGACATAAAACATAAAATTGTTGTTATACAAAAGTAAAAAACAAAAAGTTATAATATTAAGATTATGATGAACTATTTAAATGTTACAATTAAAATAAAGTAAAAATTTAATAAATTTAAAAATGAAGTTCCGCAAGTAAGGCGGATGACAGCCTAGAGTTGTGTTATCTAAGTGAGTATGTAGAGGGTGTATGCAGTGGATTAATGAGTTAATTATGGGAAGGAAGGGATGTGGGGATGATCTATGTATTAAAGTGTGCAATATGTGTGGTTTAGTGTGATGTGTTATTGTGTGTATTTGTTGAAATGATTGTTTTGTATAAAGTATGTGTGTAGGCCATATGTGTATATGGAGGCTCCCCAAGAGCCAGTGACGTGCGTTGAGATCATAATCAACTACAATGTCTGAGCGAGTGTGAGGTGATATGCGGTTTAAAATGTGTATTGTGAGTTGTCTGGTAAGGTTTCCTGCAAGCAGCGAAACCTGATATGTGGTGTTGATGATTGGTGTATTTGTGGTTAGGCGTAGTTGACTTTGGCCTCAACGCGGGCGCGCATGGCTCTGACCTTGGGGCAGCTCTCCGAGTCGGCTCGGTGTTGAGTGTCTGTGTTGGTCTTGTGTACGGTGTTGTGTTCTGTGCAGTTGGTGCATTTTATTGTTTGCGCCTTGCATTCTGCAGTAAGGTGGTTGGCAGAGCACTTGGCGCAGGTGGGGGAGTTGGCAGGGCAGCGGCTTTTAGTGTGTCCGAAATTTAGGCAGTTTTGACACTGCCTAAATGGTGAAAAGTTGCCGCTGTGGACCTTCTGTATACCGATGTTGACTCTGCCTAGGTCGGCAAACGCTTTCCAGGCAGAGGGTGTGGTGTTGAGTACAGTGTTATAAAGTGTAGAGTTTCTGTTTGTTGTTTTGAATTTGATACTAAATGTGTGATCGGCTAGGGTGGGGTTTTGGTCTTTTATTGTGTTTATTAAATCGGTTTCGTTTATGTTTTTGTTAATTCCTTTGAGGATAATCATCGGGTCCAACCGCTTTTCTTCTTGTGATTTAATAGTATTTTGTTTTTGTAAATTAGTGAGAAAGTGTGTTTTGTGTTCGTCTTTTTCAAAGACGAACTTTAATTTGTTTTTAGATAGCGGCGAGACCTTGGTAGGGGCGTATCCGCCCTGTCGAAAGTCGACGGTTTTGGTAATTTGTTTTATCAACTGCTCCGTTGTATCGAGGCCCTCGCCAGAGACCACAATAGTGGGGCCAGCAGGAGGTTTGGGAGCGGAGGTGACCTTAGCATAAGATAGATATGCCTTTTGCGAGTCCGCCGCCGCAGGTTGTGATTCCGCGGGTGTCGGTTGCGGTCTTGCCTTTAGTGCCCTAGTGTGCTCCTGCAGGGCTCTACTGCTCTCCACAAGCAAGCGAGAGTGGGCCTCGAGTTTGTTCAGAAGTTGTATTTGTGTGGTGTCTTTGCTTGTGTCTGTGTTTTTGTTGACGATATTGTTGTTGGCCGATGGTGTGAGGGGTTTAAGGGTAGGAGGGGTGGGGCGGGTGGTGGTGGCGGGTTCAGCGAGTCTGACGACCCCGAAGAGACCTTCGATTGCCTCCGTTATGGCTGTTTTAAGTTCGCCTTTTAAGTTGCGAGAGGCGGCTAGTGCGCGTAGGCCAGTTTCCCTATATTCTTTGGCCATAGCCAAGTTGTCTGACACTGGTGGTGATGGTTTTATCGGTCGGTCGAAGGCGGGGCTCAGCATCTCAGCCAGAGTCCGCCTGGCGGTTGTAGAGGATGTTTGGGGAGATGGTGAGGCGGTGGTTGTGATTTTGGGTGGGGTGCGGGGTAACATTATTTCGTGATGGGTGGGGAGGGGGTCGAAACTGGATTTGGTCTAGTGGTATAGAATCGCCTTAAAAAGCCGATTCAAATGATATGTGACTCGGGGGGGTGCGGAGGGGGGGTAAAAATTTTAGGGGAGGGGGGGTAAAAACTCAAACTGGGGGTTGAAAGGTAGGTTTGCGGACGACTGTATGGCTATATTAGTGTTTGGCTTGAAGAGGCGGTTTTAACGAGCCCAAGCTCGGTGTGTTTCTGTGTATATGAGTCTAGTGTTAAAGATGAGGCTGGTCATCCGCCTTACCTGGTACTTCCGCACAGGATAACTCCTTCACCGCTGCACTGTTGATGCTGGAGTTTGGTGTCGTCTAGAAGCCCGCGACGAGGTCTACCCGATGGTGCTGGTGAGGAGGCAGTTCCTGGTGATCACCAGGAATTTTGGCTCCTGGTGGAGCTGGTGATAAGTGGTGAAGTAGCGAAGAAATCGGTTCTGATGCAGAGAAGAGTTGCGGATACGATGAAGTCAAAGTTTTATTTTTATCTGAATTGGATCCTGTGGAAACCCTGGTTTGAAAGTTACAATTGCTTATAACTCAGGAACTATTAAGCGGAAAATGGAAATCTATATGCCGTCTGATGCGCCAGACGACGCCGGTTCTTCTGTTATGGTGTTCGAAAACCCAGGGGCGTTAGAACGCAAAATATTTGCAATAATATTGTTTTTTCCAGGTTTCAGGGGCTATCAGTGCTCCGATCTCCAAAAAAGATTTGTCTGCGGATAGCTGAAGTAATTGCGCGCCGTTCTAAATGTGTCTTGTTGATAAATACTGAAGCGCCGCGATTTGGCGACTGAAAAACCAGTTTTCAGCCGCTGAAAAATCCAGTTTCAGTCGGATTGATGCGATATTGGTATCAAACGACGCGTCTTAACAAGGGCTATCGTTTGATGTATAAAAAAGATATGGTTGTAGATCGTTATAAAAAGTTATTTGAGATTTACCACTATAATGTCTGCCAAATCCACAAATATGTGTCCTTATCGACCAAAATATGGTCGAAATACGCACCACACTGCACTCTATCTATTAGAACTCACTTAAGAATTTTTACTGCACTGATAATATTTTTAAAATCGAAAAAACTGAATTTTTTAATGTTTTTGGTCGAAAAAAAATCGAAAAAGAAAACCTGGGATAATGAAAATAGCACTACACGAAAGAGCGGAATTTTCCGCGTCTTTTGACGTATAACACACTGCACTTAGTACGCGGGAACTATTTTTAAAGATTTTTCTTAACTTTGAAAAGGCGCGGAGCGACGTGGAGTCGACCGTTTTTCGTGGCGTCTGGACGCGGACTGGTTAGGTTAGGTTAGGTTAGGTTAGGTTAGGTTAGGTTAGGTTAGGTTAGGTTAGGTTAGGTTAGGTTAGGTTAGGTTAGGTTAGGTTAGGTTAGGTTAGGTTAGGTTAGGTTAGGTTAGGTTAGGTTAGGTTAGGTTAGGTTAGGTTAGGTTAGGTTAGGTTAGGTTAGGTTAGGTTAGGTTAGGTTAGGTTAGGTTAGGTTAGGTTAGGTTAGGTTAGGTTAGGTTAGGTTAGGTTAGGTTAGGTTAGGTTAGGTTAGGTTAGGTTAGGTTAGGTTAGGTTAGGTTAGGTTAGGTTAGGTTAGGTTAGGTTAGGTTAGGTTAGGTTAGGTTAGGTTAGGTTAGGTTAGGTTAGGTTAGGTTAGGTTAGGTTAGGTTAGGTTAGGTTAGGTTAGGTTAGGTTAGGTTAGGTTAGGTTAGGTTAGGTTAGGTTAGGTTAGGTTAGGTTAGGTTAGGTTAGGTTAGGTTAGGTTAGGTTAGGTTAGGTTAGGTTAGGTTAGGTTAGGTTAGGTTAGGTTAGGTTAGGTTAGGTTAGGTTAGGTTAGGTTAGGTTAGGTTAGGTTAGGTTAGGTTAGGTTAGGTTAGGTTAGGTAGGTTAGGTTAGGTTAGGTTAGGTTAGGTTAGGTTAGGTTAGGTTAGGTTAGGTTAGGTTAGGTTAGGTTAGGTTAGGTTAGGTTAGGTAGGTTAGGTTAGGTTAGGTTAGGTTAGGTTAGGTTAGGTTAGGTTAGGTTAGGTTAGGTTAGGTTAGGTTAGGTTAGGTTAGGTTAGGTTAGGTTAGGTTAGGTTAGGTTAGGTTAGGTTAGGTTAGGTTAGGTTAGGTTAGGTTAGGTTAGGTTAGGTTAGGTTAGGTTAGGTTAGGTTAGGTTAGGTTAGGTTAGGTTAGGTTAGGTTAGGTTAGGTTAGGTTAGGTTAGGTTAGGTTAGGTTAGGTTAGGTTAGGTTAGGTTAGGTTAGGTTAGGTTAGGTTAGGTTAGGTTAGGTTAGGTTAGGTTAGGTTAGGTTAGGTTAGGTTAGGTTAGGTTAGGTTAGGTTAGGTTAGGTTAGGTTAGGTTAGGTTAGGTTAGGTTAGGTTAGGTTAGGTTAGGTTAGGTTAGGTTAGGTTAGGTTAGGTTAGGTTAGGTTAGGTTAGGTTAGGTTAGGTTAGGTTAGGTTAGGTTAGGTTAGGTTAGGTTAGGTTAGGTTAGGTTAGGTTAGGTTAGGTTAGGTTAGGTTAGGTTAGGTTAGGTTAGGTTAGGTTAGGTTAGGTTAGGTTAGGTTAGGTTAGGTTAGGTTAGGTTAGGTTAGGTTAGGTTAGGTTAGGTTAGGTTAGGTTAGGTTAGGTTAGGTTAGGTTAGGTTAGGTTAGGTTAGGTTAGGTTAGGTTAGGTTAGGTTAGGTTAGGTTAGGTTAGGTTAGGTTAGGTTTTTTTTTTTTTTTTTTTTTTTTTTTTTTTTTTTTTTTTTTTTTTTTTTTTTTTTTTTTTTTTTAAATTTCACCTAGTAGCCTACCCCCGGACGTTTGGCAACTCCGGGCCGTGGAAAATCTGATAATTTGTCGTTTATTTTTATTTTCAGAAATATACAATAATAATAAAATACAATAATACTATTTAAGAATAAATTATAACAAGTTATTAGTTCTATTACATTCACGACTAAATTTTAACGGTTTCTATTGATAACTATAGTTCCTATTTCTATAAAATATTTAACTAAAATGTCTCTTTTATCTCTATTTTCTAATTCTAAAGCTATGTTCGACATTGCGAGTTTTCCCACATCAATCATTTTTTCCAGTTTAATTCTTTTATAGAGGTGGACAGGGCAGTCGAAAAGAATATGCGGGACATCTTCTACCGCATGTCCACAAACACACTCTGCGCTCTCCTTCAGCTTGAATCTGTGCAAGTAGGCGGAAAACCCTCCGTGTCCCGTAAGCACTTGCGTCAGCGGGCCGCTGAACTGTAAGTTTCGAATGATCTTGTATGCAGCGATGGCATCCGGAAGGAACATTTTTGTTATTTTACCCGTGGGTTCATTTTTATATCTAGTTGCCCACTTTTGCAGTGTTTCCGCCCTTATGAGGCGTTTTACGTGCGACAGCGGGCAGCGATCGTAGGTCGGCTTGTTTTTGTGGCTTTTTGTAGCTTCCTTCGCCAGCTCGTCAGCTCTCTCATTCCCCTCCCTGCCCGCGTGGGCTTTAACCCAGAAAAGTTTGATTTTCTTTCCGGGGTGGTCTCCGAGCACTTCGCGGATTTCAGTGACGAGGGGATTGAGAGAGCGACTGCTTGATACGGCGTCGAGCGCTGATCTTGAGTCGCTATATATGTTGAAGCCAACCTCTTTTCGCCGCACCGCCAAGTGCACTGCTTTGTTTAAGGCTAGCAATTCAGCCTGGTAAACACTGCAAAAGCCGGCCAGGGTTAATTTACACTTTAAAATTTCGCGGTTGTTCCTCCAGAATGTCACCGCTGCACCCACCCCTTCGTTAGTTTTGCTACCGTCCGTGTATATTTTGATTTCATTCCCGTTTGTTGCGTCTTCTTCTTCTGCTAAGATTCGGTAGCAAATTTTTGGGACTTTTGAAGGGTGAGGGGTGTTTTGGTAGGGTGTTTTGCCCTCTATCTCCGCGTCTTTCAGCGCTTCCAGATTGTAATGCCCTCTTTTTATCTTAAAGAGTACTGCCTCCTCTTCCACTCTCAGGTCGAGAGGCAGCAGCCCGGAGAGCACTCTCACTGAATTAAGCGAGGCAGTTTTGTGTGCTTTACAGATTTTTGCTGCAAAGCCTCGCTGGACGGTATCCAGCCTTTTTCTTATATAAAGTTTTCTTGTAGAAGATGACCAGGCGCTGGCTGCGTAAAGAATTGTGGGTTCTACTACCGCTGTGTATATGGTGCGCATGATGTTGGGGTTTAGACCCCAGCTGACCTTCGCGGCTTTTGCGATCTGCTTATACAGGTTTATTGCCTTCTTTGCCACCGCTGCTGTATGCTCGCTGAAGGTCAGCTTGTTGTCCATGGTGAGTCCCAAAATTTTCACGCTTTTTGAAGTCCCGATGTCTACGCCGGCCATGGTAAGTCTCGGAATGTCATACTTTGTTCGATTTGTTATCACCATTGCCTTTGTTTTGTTTGGCGCGAATTTAAGTTTGTTGCGCTGCCCCCACCTCTGGACTTGTGCTAGTGCTTGTTTGGCGCTTCTTTCTGTTTCCAGTGCGCTGTCACTCGTGAAGACCAACACAATGTCATCGGCGAAGGCCTGAGCGTAGACGTTTTGGGACTCTAACTCTTTTAGGAGGGGGTCCACTAGTAAATTCCAGAGTATCGGTCCGCTTATGGAGCCCTGCACGCATCCTTTAGTCGTGGTTTTTTCGTAGGCGGTTCCTCCATATAGCACTCGGACTTTTCGATCTCTCAGATAGCTGGTCATAACCCTCCTAACACCTGGGGGGCAGCCTTCTTCGGCCAGTCTTGTTTTAATTGCCGGCCACCAGGCGTTATCAAACGCACCTTCGATGTCAAGGGAGACCAGTGTGACGACCTTTTTCTCCTTCAGACCTTCCCTTATGTGGCTCACCAGGGTGTATAGTGCGTCCTCCGTGCCTTTTTGCGGGACGAAGCCGTATTGTCTCCCCGACATCGTCGGTATTAAGTGCCAATTTAGCCTTTTTACTATCATTTTTTCTGTTATCTTTCCGAGCACAGACAGCAGCCCAATAGGCCGATACGCCTTCGGTTTGTCGTATCTTTCTCTGTCCGGCTTCCGCAATATGATGACCGTGGCTTTTTTCCATTGAGTCGGGAAGTGCCCGAGAGCTAGACATTTGTTTGCTAGTGCCAAATAGACAGAGGGGTTCGCCGAGATCGCCTGTTCGCATATGTCCGCGGTGAGCCCGTCTTCTCCGGGTGCCTTTTTGGGGTTGAAGCTGGAGACGCTTTCTACGAGTTCTGTGTGGGTAAACGGTTGTTCATAGTTGTCATCATGAAATGTGCCGTTTTCCTCTTCTGCTCTGCTTCTTACCTCCAGCTGTTCCCTACTTTCTCCCGCTACGGTTAGGTTAGGTTAGGTTAGGTTAGGTTAGGTTAGGTTAGGTTAGGTTAGGTTAGGTTAGGTTAGGTTAGGTTAGGTTAGGTTAGGTTAGGTTAGGTTAGGTTAGGTTAGGTTAGGTTAGGTTTTTTTTTTTTTTTTTTTTTTTTTTGTTTGTTCGCAATTATTATTTTTTTTTTTTGATTATGTATGTTTTTTAAAAACTATTACAAAAGTTATTCACGAGAGGGTGGAGATGCAAGGAAGAAGTGGCTATTTGATACCTTCTTTTTCCTTACACCTTTACAATTTTTGTCACATAGACGAAACAAAAAGTTTATATAAAACAAATTGGTTATGACCTGCTATGAGTGAATAATTATACAAAGTAAGTTGTGTTTGAGTTTGTTTAGCAAAAAATTGGCGTCCAATGTGACGTGGAGTCTCGGTGTTAAAATAAATAAATTAAATGATTTTACGCTTAGTTAACGGTTATATAATACAAAGTTTTTTAGGTTTCTATTACTTCTTTTACCGTAATAGTGTTAAGTTACAGTTGATTCAATATTTTAAACAGGAAAAGAAGAAAAAATATCTGTTATATTAAATTTATACACTGCAAGTAATGTTAATTTTAATATGCCTTTAAACATTGCAACAAGTAGCTAGATATACAAAAAAATAAATAAAAAATAAACAATAGGTCGTGTGAATTTATACAATTCTATAGGCTTTTGATTTTAATTGTTGAACTTTTTTAGGCAGTTTACGATATAGGTCATAAGGCTAATGAGTGATTTTAGTTCTGTGGGGTGCGGAATCAGTTCTCTTAGGGAGAAGGGATTGGTATTTGTCAAATTATGTGTTGTAAATTTTTGTGTGTGGTTATGTCTTTCAGTTATAAACCTAGGGCACTCTTCGAGCAAGTGTTTCAGTGTCTGTGTTGTGTGGTTGTCGCATGGGCATGTGTCGTTGTCTGTGATTTTGAATCGGCTCAGGTAGCTTTTGGCGTAAGAGTGTCCTGTGAGGAATTGTGTGAGTTGAAAAGAAATGGGTACGGTCGAAAAAAATGATTTTATATCTTCTAATTTCGGGAATATGTTAACCGTAAAGCGGCCTGTGCTGTCTCCTACGTATCTGTTATTGTTTATGACTTTGGTCGCGCTTTTAATTGTTGTTTTTATGTAGGAAAGGGGACATGCTATGTGGGATGGGGAGCAGTGCTGGTTCGCGGCTTTAGAGGCGGCTACGTCCGCGGCTTCGTTGCCAGGGATCCCGGAGTGTCCTTTCACCCATTGAAATAAGATCTCGGGGTTTTCGTGTGTGTGTTTTATCTTGTGAATCGTTTTGTGTATTTGTGCTACAAGCGGGTGTGTGTTAGACGATTGTTTGAGTGCGGCAAGTGATGACTGTGAGTCGGTGTGAATGTGCGAGTGTGTTATTTTATTTTTATGGATGTGTTCTACTGCTTTTAAGATTGCAAACAGTTCGGCCTGGAAGACCGAGCTGGTGCTGTGTAGTTTGAATAATTTTGTGAGCGTAGGTGAGTGAGCGGAGGGCGGGAAGACAACGAATGCCGCGCCGACAGAGCCGTCGCTTTGTTTGCTGCCGTCCGTGTATATGTGCGTGTGTGAGCTTTTATTGGTGGTGATGTCTGCAACGTGTGTGTCAATCGGTGTCCTATGAGCAGGGTGAAGGAGCTCCTTAAAAGGTACCGGTTTTTCGATCGGGATGTCGGAGGGGATCCTATCGCTAGTTCTATTTATTCGTGTTTGTTCTAGCTCAGCGGTCTCTAGGACCTTGAGGTCTAGCGGGGTGATTTGGGCTAGAGCCGTGGCCGCGCAGGTGGATATTGTGCGAAATCCTCTAATTATTTTTATGGCAAATAGCCTTTGTGTGCTGTTGAGACGTTTTCTTACATATTTCTTTGAGGCGATGTGGCCCCAGATACCCGAGGCGTACGTTATGATGGGTTCGATGACCATTTGGTATATGAGTCTAATGTTGTCGGGGTGCGGACCCCACGTTGGTCTGGTGTACGTTATAATCTTATGGAATATTTTTATTGCCTTTTCTAGAATGTAATTGAGGTGTTCGTTGAAGTTAAGTTTGCTATCTATGATTAGGCCTAAGTATTTGATAGTGTTGCTGAATTTGAGTGGCACGCCATCGAAAACGATTCGACTGAGAGTCGCGGGTTTGGTGAACGCGATACATTGTGTCTTGTCTGGACCGAAATGGAGCTTGACGCTGTGTCCCCATAGTCGAATCGTTTCCAAGGCCGAGTTTGTGATCTGTTCGAGTGTATTAGTGTCCTTGGCCGTGCTTATAAGCAGGACGTCGTCTGCGTATGCCTGGAGGGAGCAGCCTTCTGGAATGGGTGTGTCGAGTAGGTTGTTGAGAATGATGTTCCAGAGGATAGGCCCGCAAGCTGATCCTTGGACACATCCTTTCTCGGTGTGTTTTGTGACGGTGGTGTTGCCGAGTCGTAGTGACACTTTTCTATCTTGGAGGTAACTTTTTATAATTTTAAAAATATTTACGGGACAACCAATGCGTCGGAGCCCGTCGTAGACGGCGGGCCACCACGCATTGTCGAAAGCTGCTTTGATATCGAGGGAGACGGCTATTGCTAGCTGGCCCTCGGTCTTGGCTGATGTGACTGTACCTATGGCTTGTTGTATAGCCTGTACGGTGCTTGTCTGCTCCGTGAAGCCGAATTGATTCGGGTTCAGTAGTTTAAGGTTGTGTGCGTTGAAAGTTAATCTTTTAGTAAACAATTTCTCAAGTGTTTTGCCGAAGACGGGTATGAGACCGATAGGTCGGTAGGAGCTTAGCTCTTCGAGCTTTGTTTTTCCCGGCTTGGGAATGATTTTAACTACCGCCTCTTTCCAAATGGAAGGGAAGTGTGAAATGGTCAAGCAGCAATTAAATAAGTTGGTGATGAATTCCGGAAACAGACGAGCGAACACGGCGCAAATGTCACTGGTAAGGTGGTCATGACCCGGTGCTTTATTATTACCGATCGAGCCGATGGCGTCGAATATCTCGGTGGTGGTAAAGGGGGGTTCGTTCTCCGTGTTAGGGAGAACATTGGCGGCCCCCCTGATGTCGCGGTGTTCGCTCGAGTCGGAATCGTCACCGGGGTAAAAGTGGTTTATTAGTGCTTCGGCAGTCTCCTGCTCGGTGTTTGTGTATGTGTTGTTGAACTTAAGTGTACCCGGGTGTATGTTTATCGCTTTGTCTTTTAAAAGTTTGTTTGTAATGGACCATGCGTCGTCCTTGCCCTGAGCCTCGCAGAAAGCCCGAAAGCTGTCTGTCGAGGCCCGGCGCATCTCTGACGCATATTGCTCTTTTGTTTCCCTGTATTGTTCGATTAGGTCGGGTGAGGGTGTGTTATGAGATCGTGTTGTGCGATGCAGCGTCCGATGTAATTGGATGCATTTTGTTTTGAGGTGCTCCAGGCGGTCATTCCAGAAGGGGGCTTTGCTTTTTTGTTTACCGGTTTTTAATGGAAATGACATTTTACAAGCTTCATTAATAATGAGCGTCGTGCGTTCTACGATTGAGTCGAGTTCGGTGGGTGATATGTCGAGGAAGTTAGTGTCCAGAATTTTACTATTGACAAATTTGGAGAGCAGATTTTCCTTGAACGAGTGCCAGTTCGCGTTTTTTGTGCGGTATAAAAAGGTGCTTTGGTTGGGTGTCGCGGTTGGCGGATTTTGCAGACTGATTTGGAATGTGATTACGTTGTGTTGAGTGGATGGGAATAGGTGAGGCCTGACTTCCCAGTGTCTTATTTTGTTGATGAGCGGTGTGGTGCTAAAGGTTAGGTCGATAATGGAAGAGCGAGGGCGGCCGTGAGTGATTGTTTCGAAAGTGGGTGTATTTCCCACATTGCACAGGTGCAAGTCCGAGGAGCTCATGAGGTCGACCAGATCGTGACCCCGTCTATTGCTACGGGGGTAGCGACCTCCGCCCCAGAGTGAATGCCATGCGTTGAAGTCACCGCATACTACGATAGACGCGTGAGGGTGTTGAGTGATGAAGTGTTCTAGTGTGTTGAGAGTGTCATTATTGTCTGTTTCTGGCTCTATGTATACTGACGCCACGTATAGTGTGGAGGTATGGGTGGGTATGGAGATGATTACCAGGTTGCCGGTAGAGTGTTGTGTGAGTAGCATAGCGTTGATGTGCGGACGTGTAACTATACAGGCTTTCGTATTTCCTCCCCGATTGGATTGGAATGTGCGTAGGCCTGGTATGTGCGGTGAGTGAGTGTTGTTACCTAGATATGGCTCGGAGATGACTGCTATGTCAGTGTGATTGTTATCGAAGTGTAATTTGAGTTCGTGAAATGCATTGCGAGACCTATCGAGGTTCGCCTGTATGATATTAAGATTAGCGTGCATGTTTAATTGTAATTGATTTTGGCCTCGACGCGGGCACGCATGGACTTCACCTTGGGGCAGTTTTCGCCGTCAGCGCGATGACCGACATCGGTCTGGGTCTTGAACTGGTGATTGTGTTCGGTACAGTTAATGCAGCAAGGCTTCTCTGAGGCCGCCTTGCTACATTCACCCGTTGAGTGTGTCTTTGCGCACTTAGCGCAGGTGGGGACGGTGGCTGGACAACGGTTTTTAGTGTGCCCAAAACCTTGGCAGTTTCTGCACTGAAGGAACGGTGAGAAATTCTCACAATGGACCCTCTGATAGGTGACAGCGACCCTTTCGAGCTCCAGGAACTTGCGCCAGGCTGTCGGCGAAGTGTTTATAACCGCGTTGTAAAGTTTTTCGTTCCTGTTATTTCTTTTAAATTTTACCTCGAATTTTTCCTCTTTTAGAGATGGATTTTGGTCTTTTATTATGTTGATTAGGTCCTCAGGGGGAGTGTTTTTGCTGATCCCTTTAATATGGATCATGGGATCGAGACGGCGCTCCTCTTCCGCATTGAGCGAGCCCGTCTTTTTTAGATGCGTGAGCGCGTGTTGCCGGTTTTCGTTGTTAATAAAAGTGATCTTTAATTTGCCCTTTGACAGGGGAGATATTTTTAATGGTGCGTAGCCGCCCTCTCGGAAATTAATGGATTTTCTGACTTTATCGACTAGTTGTTGGGGGGTTGAGCTGGGTTCTCCGCTGACCACTATGGACGGACCCGACTCCTTTTTAGAGGTAGCTGCGATACTAGCATATGTTTTATTCAGCCCAGATGGGGCGTTGGTGGTTGTAGTGGCCGAGTTAATACTGTTAATTTTATCCATTAGTTTGGTCATTTTTTTGTTGTTTAGCTCAAGAAGTGCCGTGTGCTCTTTAAGTTTGTGCAGGAGTTCGTCCTGCTGAGGCTCAGAAGTAACCGGGCTCGTTTTGTTGGGAGGACCTTGCGGTTGCTCAATTAAAGTAGGTGTTGGTGTTGGTGTTGGTGTTGGGCAGGATGGGAGACCCGTGAGCCTGGTCTTGATAATGAGCGTGGCATTTTCTAAGGAGGTGTGAATGCTATTTTTTATCTCTGTTTTAATGTTTCTTGAGGCCCCGAGCGCCTCTTTGGCTTTGGTGAGCCATTCGCAGGCTTCGTCAATAGGGTTTGATTGATCGCTGATGACCAGCTTGGTGGGAGAGCGGGCAAACGACGGCAGAAGCGCTTCTGACTGCGCGCTAACCGCAGCAGGCGAGGGGGTTTGTCTCATGGTTTTGGGTGGTGAGCGGAACATATTTAGTTTATTACGGAGGAGTATTCAGATGGAATTTAC